>NC_056007.1:51274378-51577409 GCF_018446385.1 Zingiber officinale | reverse complement strand
ATGTGCCATTTATTAGTACCATAATTGAGAGTTCTCGAGTCTTCTTCAACAATTCATTAATGCTTTCAGAACAATTTGTAGTCGACATTAAGTACCTTCTACCAGGAAAATGTGCATTTGCCCATTTTATAGGTTCTATATTTTACAGCCATCTATGAACATTTGCATGTGTCTATGACATAGTCTACATGATTCAATCATATTATAGAATTGTATTTGCTCTAATTGCAGTCCAAAATAATCCTAATGCAGATCTATCATGAGTATATATACCCATATTATAAGGCAGGTGATAACAATATAATCCATGGTGAGCAATAGGATAAACTTTATTTATTACAGATAATATTCCACGATGTTTATTTGATATAATTATTATAGTTGATGGATCAACTGTAAGAAATATCTTTAGATGATTTAGAAACTATGTAGAGCCACACTCAGCATCAGTAATTGCACAGCCAACTGGAAGAAGATTTTCATTATCATCTACTATTGTGACCATCAATAATACATCAGGACACTTATCATTTAGGAGTGTTGCATCAATTCTAATTAATTTATGAAAATATATCCGAAAAACTCTTCCACATACACCAAAAGTCCAAAAATAATGTTAGAATTTATCACTATTTATTTTCAATGCAATGTATATATCTGAATCTCTATATTTTAGCCCATGAAATAGTCTAGAGAGATCACCATAATCCTTATCAAAATCACCTACCACCTTAAGCTTTCACACATGTTTAGTATGTCTTTCAATATGATATATGCACTTCAAATCATGCTTGTATCTCATTCTTAAGGTTTATGGGTCTGTAATCTTCTGATGTCATAAAATGACTTTCAATCTAGGAAGTTATAAATGAAAATGTGCATGTAGAATGATTAGTTGTTCCCATGCTAACATAACATTGGTGATGCTCTAAATATTTTGTAATCATGAACTTAATATCTCCCCTTGCAATTATTATTCATGTGTAATTTTTTCCATCACATATTGCTTTAACTCTGGTCTTCTTGGTGTCCTTTATTTTATAAGTGAAGCGCCCTTTTATAGCATATTTAGCAAGTGCATTTTGAAAATGTTTTTGCGTTGTGTAAACCTATAACAAGAATTGATATATGTTTATATTAGTAATGTTAACATTGAGTTGAGTTAATATTATGAAAGTTAAAAAAAAATACATTACTTGACCAACATAAAATTCCTCAACATAGTTATCTAGTTCTTCTATTTGTAATGGAACAAGTATTAGTTAATTACATATGCATCTTCAACTAATGGAAATTTCTCTTCAAGACCGTTATATTCATTAGTATTGACTGACTCATCTAATGAATAAAGTAAATCATTTGCTAAAAATTCATTCTCGAAGACATCCTTTTAAATTTTCGCTTCCATTCTATTGTCGTTATTTTCTTGTTTAGTCCACATATCCTAAAAAAAACTTCCAATCCTATACTTGTATGTACTAGGTCATCCTCAAAACTAGGAGCTTATTTATTGCAATTAAATATATAATTAATAGTATCTCCAGTATTTAGCACAATACTAGAGGAGGTGCTCAAATTTATATTTAGAGTAATGGATACATTTTGGTTCTCTAATTGTGATTCTATAGTTTGCATCATAACTAAGAGCGCATCGTGAGAAATTGGATCTTCCCAACAATGATATAATCAGAAATTAACCATATTACGAATTAAAAATTTTATTAAAATTATCGAGTGGAGGAAGTCAAAAGATTATAACATTCATATCTTTCTAAAATTATATTACTTTTTAGGATTTATCCTTTTAGAAACAATTAACTCTTAGATCATAAACACACTTGGGTTTTTTATTTAAAATGTTAAACATGGGTAAGATAACATCTATAATATTGACAATGTTAATCTTCTTACAAGTTGATAAGACTAATCTATAAATAGGGAAAAACACATCTAAAAACTAATAAAAGAAAACATACATGTCTCAAATGATTAAAGTGAAAAGTTTCATCTTCAGTAGGATTTTAGATGTTATCGGTGCTTTGAAATAGGTTTTCTATGTTAGAAGTTTTGGAGCTGCCAGAATAATGGTTTACACCAAACCAAAGCGGGACACTTTGGGTTTAATGATGCTTCGCTCCACTGGAAGATTTGAGCATTGATCGAAAAGTAACAATGCTTAGTTTCGTCCAACTGGTGCAGTTGGAGTTGGCCGGGAGGAATATTGGGTTTCGCCGGTTAAGACTTCGGCAATCAGGAGGGGAGGGTCATTTGTTTTCGTTGAATTTCCGCAACATGCTATCACTATAACAAATCTGATTTTTCATAGCGCGTCATCAACAACGCATATTTATAGTACACTTTAATAATAACTTTTGCAGTGTGCCAAATAAAGCACGATGGAGATACTATTATATTTTTTATAAATAACAACATATAAATATAATATACTATTAAATATAATTTCAACAACTTTTAATATACGCTATTAATATTAATTAATAATAGAGCACCTAGTACTTTTAACAATACATTTATAATTTACTATCCATGCGTTGTTAAATATCTAATTTCATTCTCGCTAGGGATGGCAATGGGTCGGGACAGGGGCGGATTTATCATTCTCATCTCCGGCCCGTTCTCATTTTTTCGGGTTCGAGGATTTCCCGAACCCAAACTCACGGGGATCAAATCTCCATCCCCGCCTCATTCCCAAATTTAATTTGTATTATTATTATTATTATTTAATAATAATTATTAATGATAATATTAATATCAATATTAATAATATTATTAATAATAATATTTTCAAACATTTTAATATTAATATTAACACTATTATTAATATTTTTTAAAAAAATCATATTATTATTTATTAATATTAATAATAATAATAATATTCGAAACAGGTTTGGAGATGGGGATAATATTCCAATACCCACCCCGAACCCGCTTTATCCCCGAAAAATCAAAAATCTCCATCCTCATTTCGAGTTTTTTCCCCGGGATCCCAAACCCGCTCTTCTAACAAATTTCCCCATCTCAATTTTTTTTTCTCTCTTACCGTAAAGCCCTGCTCATCCTCTCCTCTACCCGATGCTGAGTTTTTATCCTCAACCCTAGCGTGTTCCTGACTACTGCAGTCTGCAACCACTCATCGCCGTCCCCTTTCCCCTCTCCCTCCATCTTCAAGCTCTTGACACCCCTCCAGCTATTCGAACCTTCCCTCCCTCTTCTGTTGGTGTCGACTCCGCCCCTCTCAGCCTCTCCGAACCACCACACCCCTTTCCCTCTCTCTTTTGTCGGCGCTGCCCCAGGCTCTCTCAATCTCTTCGAACTGTCGCACAATCTTTCCCTCCTTCTCCTGTCTCCCCTCCCTCTTCAAGCTATATCAGAAAATCAACTTCGAGCTCTATCAGTGGCAGAGGCGTACACTCCCATCCCTCTTAGAGCTCCTTCAATGGTAGAGGCGCAGCACTCCATCCCTCTTCAAGCTCCTTCAGCGGCAGAGGCACAACCCTAGATCAGTGGCAAAGGCGCCCCAAATATGATTTTCTAGCAAGGTTTTTAATACACAACTGATAAAAATATTTAGCGTATTCATTTTGAAGGCCTTGGAGAAGACTATGATCCTATAAATAGAGCCTTTCTGTTACAAAAGCTTTTCTGAAAGGAAAACTACAGATAAAAATTGCTAATGTATGTTTATTTAGTATAAATAAAAAGGCATTGCTGCGGATGGTTTGCAAGTGTTTTATATGGAATCATGAACTTGCATGACTGACAAAGGAGGATTGGGCATTTAAGAAACAATGTAGGATAGGAATGTATAAAATGATGATCTACAAGTCATCTGTTTGTTTTAGTTCTTGTGAAATTTCATTACATACATAGCTATCCTAATCTCGCTACAGAATGTTTCAAACAGGAGATTGTAAGAATGGATTCCTTGCTAAGCTACTGACAGTTATAACCCTTTTCTTTAAAAGCTACACAATGTTCAATCGCCAACTCATTAGATCTACCATTGAGAGAAAATTTGTTTTCTTTTTATCTGAATCAGTACTCTAGTAATTCAAACATTTATCGTCGGTGTGATCTACTCCAGTTTTAGTTGGTCTTCCCAAGTTAATTCTAGACTCGATGATCTCTAATCTTTTTCACTAAATAAAATTTCGAGTACATCAATAATTGAGTTTGTTTAAGAATAGTGATTCATTTTAATGCTTAATAAGTTCATATTTGTTTCATTTTTAGTATTTATATTGGATAAAATTTGGTGATTTTATCAAATTAGATATTTAACTATTATTTGGCACCTCCTTTAAAACGCAGGGTGCAATTCTTGATACACGATGCCATTTATATATACACATCATTCACCTTTAGTACATTGGTTTTTGCAATTGTAACTTTTATTTTATGTATTTTAGCAATGGATTGTAACTTATATTTTAGGGTTTTGATCATTTATGAAATGAATTTACAAAATGAATAATGAGTGGATGCATTTGTCTTCAAGGCTTGTGCCGGAGTACGAAGAAGGGGTTCAAAAATTTCTTGCATAAGCTAGAAACTATGCTAAAACACGTGAAGTAATCTTATGTCCTTGCAAGCGTTGTCAAAATAAGTATATAAATTTTGACCAAGTGTATGAGCACTTAATTATGAAGGGGATTGAATCCTTCTTACTCTATTTGGGCCTTCCATGGTGAAAATTGTACCTCACAATTTCAAAGTAAAGGTAGTTCAAGAAGAGTTCTTAAAGACGAGGATGTCAATAGAGAGGCATATCACTTATATAGAGATGACTTTGTGGCAAAAAAAGAGGTTGGACATACTATGACTGAGATAAGAGACTATGAGTTTGTTAATTATTAGAAGATGCAGAAACTCCTCTTTTCCCTGGTTGTATAACATATACAAAGTTGTTATCACATTATACAATTATAAGTCTACTAATGGTCACACCGACACTAATTTCAATGAGCTTCTGACAATCTTAGGTGGCATGCTTCCAAAAAAAATATTTCTAAAAAATGTTTATCCAAAGAGGAAGCTATTGAAATCATTTGATTTAGGATATGAGAAGATTCATGTTTGCCCAAATGATTGTTGTTTATTTAGAAAAAAATTTAAAGATTTGGACTCATGCCCAAAGTGTGGTTCCTCAAGATGGAAGGTGGACAAAATCACTACTAAAGTTTGTAAAGGGGTCCCAAAAAAGGTGTTACGGTATTTTCCCATGATACTTAGATGAAAAGGATGTTTATGTTAGAAGAAAAGGTTGAAGACTTAATTTGGCACTCTAACCACAAAAGTCAAAATCATATGATGTGTCATCTAGTTGATTCAGTAGTCTGGGATGCAATAATGGTCACACCAACTTTTGCATCGGATCCTATAATTAACCATCTCACAAAATAAATAAGGTTCCCTGATTGACAATTTAGAAAAAGGATGAGAAGGATTTAGGTTTAAGATTAGTTAATTAAAATCTTAAACCTAACTTAATCAAAAACAAATTAATCAAACTCAATTTAAATTTATATATTTTTAAAATATTAATTTTTAAATTTCAAAATCTTAATTATTTTTCAAATGTTAATTAATAATAATTAATTTTTTCTTAATTGATTTTTCAAATATTAATTAATAATAATTAATTTTTAAAATTTTGAAATCTTAATTATTTTTAAGTATTAATTAATTTTTAAATCATAATTAATTATTTTCAAGAAGTCAGATTTAAATAAATTCAAAGTTAAATGTTTTTAAATTCAAACTTACATATTTTTCAAAATTCAAATTCAAATATTCTAAACTTCAAAAATTCAGAGATGCTTAAAATTAATATTAACTCCATCTCATACAAACTAATAAAATTAATATGTTTGACAGCTTAGAAAGAGTGAGATAGAAAATTAAGAAAATAAATAATTATTTTAAATATGTTCTTAATTTTTTTTTCTTAGACTCTAGGATTCCTAAACTTAAATAAGTTATCTAAAGTTTTTTGGGTCATTAATCAAGGAGGAGAAAAAGAGAGTTAAGTTAACTATTTTTATTTTCAAATGTCAAAGTATTTTTTGAAAGGAAGTTAAGTTTTTCTTTAGTTTAACTATTTTTGAAAGTTTAAATATTTTTGAAAAATAACCTTAAATTTTTTTAAGGCAAGTTTAAATAGTTTTTCTAAAAAAATAAGCTTTTGAAAAAACTTTTTGCTACTTTTTTATGAAATCTTTTCATAAAGCTGAAATAAGTTTTTGAATCTTTTACGTAATTAAGTTTTACAAAAAGCTAAGTACTTAAAGTGTTTATAAAAATATTTTTAAAACTAAGTACTTAACTAAAATTTTTATCAAAATCTTTGGAAAACTAAGTATTTAACTAATTTTATATAAGAAATCTTTTTTGAAAGTTAAGTACTTAACTAAGTTTATGTTTGAAATTTTTTAAAAGCTAAATACAGGACAAAGTGTTTTTAAAATATAAGAATTGAGCTAAGTTTTTAAGGAAAAAGTTAAAGTCTTTAAGTATACTTTCAAAGATACTAAATCTTTAAAAAGATATCTTTCAAAAATAAAGTATTTTCAAAAGTCAAGTTATTCTTCAAAACTTTTACATAAATACTAAGTACTTTCAAAAATATAGTCTATTTGAAATTGTCTTAAACTCTCCCTTGTCAAAAGTTTTTTAAAGTAAAATTTTACTATCTCAAAAGCAGAGTTTGTTTCAAAGTATTTAAAAAATTAAAATGTTTTATTTTGAAATTAAGTATTTTTTTCTCTCTAAATTATTTTTGATATATGTCAAAGGGGGAGAGAATATTCAAAAGTCAAGGGGGAGAGAAAGTTAGGAGATTAAGGGGGGAGCTAACAAGTTAATTATTTCTTTAAATAAATGAATATCTTAACTTTTGCTATATGCTACTATATGTTTTACTTAATTTTTGAATCTAATTGTCATAATAAAAAAGAGAGAGATTATTGGTGTAGGGAGTACCAGACAATTGAACCTGAATTTTGATTATGGAAAAGGGTTCAAAAGATAAGATGTCTTGTGATCTAATTCTTAGGACCCTTGAAGGCCGGTAAGAGAGATATGTGAATGATCTGAAAAAGAAAATAATACCTTTCCCATTCTTTCAACTCAAATTAAAAGCAACAATAATAATAACTTAAATTAACAACTAAAGAGATGAGGCACACTATTTACTTGGTTACAACCTATGTGGTTGTTAATTCAAGGGCAATGAAAAGCTCTAAACGATCTCCTTCGTATAGGTAGAGAAACCTCTTATAATCGTTAAACGCTCAGACAGTTGCTAAGAAAAGAATACAGGAGTTGATTGATTATTTCTTAGGTTCAGGGGTTTTTTTATAGCCCGTGGGAAAAGTTATCCGTGGCTGGAAGACGCCTTCAATAGGGTGAAAGGCGCCTCCAGCGAGGTAGCAGTGGATAAACGTTTATCCACTACCAACGGTAAAATTCCTGGTCGAAGGCGCCTTCCATGGGGTTGGAAGGTGCTTTCCATGGTTGGTTGAAGGCGCTTTCAGCCCTACTAAAGGTGCCTTCTGCCTGAAGGTCGCAGAGGCGCCTTCAACTTTTGTTGAAGGCGCCTCCAGTAGCTCCATAGCTCCATTTTAGCTCTTCCGCTGCTCCGATGGCATGGGTGATTTCGACCAATCGAAATAGGGCTCATCTGAATCCAATTTCCAGCCTTCTTCCTCGAGCAGACTTTCTCTCCGGCTTCTTGTCCCTCGGAGCATCGCGCACATCATTCTTGTCCATCAGTGTACTCTTCCGCAGCACCTCGTCCCTCGGATGCACCGAGCCCGTCGACTCCCTTCTCGTGTCATCCTTCTCACTAGCTACGTCTTTCACTCGACTTCTTGTGTTCTTAAGCTCCTGCATACTTAGGCACAAGGTTCAAACACCACAGGATCTAACTTTAACTTGATTGATCACATCAAAACTACCCCGGGGTTCCAACACTAACAAGTGTGACTGAGATTGTAGAAAAATCCTAAGTGTTCTTAGACAAAAGTCCTAGTAGATTTTAGGCAAGTGGAAAATCCTACGGGGAGGTAACCTAATTGTTAGGGTCGAAATGTAGCTAACGGGGGGGGGTGAATAGCTCGTCGCGCTCGTCGTTGCTTGCTTCTTGGTGATGATATGCAGCGGAAAGAACAAGAAACAAAAATACAACGCTAACACAAGGATTTACTTGGTATCCACCTCAAGATGAGGTGACTAATGCAAGGATTCACACACACAAGCACTCTCCACTAATGAAAAACCCTCCTTTACGGTAACTACCGAAGGCAGAGAAACCTTATACAAGCTCTCAATACAAGAAGAAAGAAAGGGAATCAAATACAAGTAAAACTTACAAGGTTTATAACAAGAAATCCTAACCCTAGCTTCTCCTTCTTGTTTGGATCGCATCTTGATGCTTGGGAATGCAACTGCACTTCACTCCAAGACCCTTCAAGAACTGGCGTGTGACATTGAGCTCGGTGGAGAAGATCGCTGTGGAGTCGTGCGTAGAGAAAAATGGAAGCCGTGTACAAGGAATTGCTTGCCAACGACTAAAACCTGTGCCAACGGTCGGATCCCAATCGATTGGATTACTCCCAATCGATTGGGGAGGCTTTGGATCGATCGGCCGATCGATCCAGAGCGCCTCTGTGCTCTATAGAAATCGCCTGGATCAATTCCCGATCGATCCAGGACCTATCGCGCAAAATCCCAGCTCCCAATCGATTGCCCGATCGATTGGAGGCTCCCAATCGATTGGTCGATCGATTGAGAGGCTTTCTGTGCGATCGACGATTCTCCCTAATTGATCCACTGATCGATTGGGGAGACTTTTTGCCGCGGGACTCACCCAATCGATCAACCGATCGATTGGGCATGAGCCAATCGATCGGTTGATCGATTCAACCCACATTTACTCGCCAAAACAAGTCCAAAGTCCCCTAAAACCCACGTCCGGTCAACCATGACCTGTTGGTGCATCATGCCTAGCGTCTGGTCACCCTTGACCCTCTAGGACTTCCTCACCAAGTGTCCGGTCAACCACTTTGACCCACTTGGACTTTTCTTCTTGTGCCAAGTATCCGGTCAAACATTTGACCTACTTGGACTTCTCAATACCAAGTGTCCGGTCAACCTTGACCCACTTGGATTTCCACGTGTCTAGCTTCACTCACCAGGACTTCCCTTCTGCCTAGCTTCACTCACTAGGACTTCTCATCTGTCTGACTTCATTCACCAGGACTTTCACCTAGCTTCACTCACTAGGGTTTCTCATCTGCCTGACTTCACTCACCAGGACTTTCACCTAGTTTCACTCACTAGGGTTTTCATACTGTCTAGCTTCGCTCACTAGATCTTTTCACCTTGCTTCACTCATCAGGACTTTTCAGTCAAGTATCCAGTCAGTCTTGACATACATGACTCTTCTTCACATCTAACTGGTCAACCTAGATCAACGGAGAATTGTACCAACAATTTTCCCAAATGAACGATTACACCTGCAATCTCCATGTATTGTCAAACATCGAAATCCAAACATCAAGACTCAAGCTTGAGTCAACTCAAGCTTAGTCAACCAGGTCAACCTTGACCTAGGGAATATTGCACCAACACCTATGTCATAGGGGTAGATAACCTTAGGTTATGGAAAATCCTAGCTGTGGTTAGATAACGAAGTCCTGGCTCGGAGGACTGTGTAAAGCCTTGGCGGGTCGAGGACGTTGGGCGAAATCCTAAAGTCGGGAATTCTAGGTGAAAATTTCGACGGTTAGGGACACCGGGTGGAAGACTAGATTGATCAGGCTCAGACGTTCAGCATGAAGTCCTGACATCTCGAACACAGAGCAAAAATCTAGTCGGTTTGGAGGACCGATCTGGCAAAAGGTAATTTCTCCTAAGAGGAGTAAGTGAAGACGCATTCCCCGTTGAGGAAACAGTAGCTGTCGGTTTGACCTACAATTTTCGAGAAATTTGAAAGTCAGAACCGGATAGTCCGAAGACTGTCGAATAATTTATTATTCGTATTTTATTGTATTAACTTTGTTTTGCAAGGTATACTTAGTATTTGAACTAATATATCTTGCAGGAAGTGAGATGCACAAATAAATGCTAGGATAGATAGTGTCTGAGGCACTTCTAGGGCTATTGGAGGCGCCTCGGCTGCGTTGGCTGAAGGCTCGCTCGGAGAGGCAGGGAGGCGCCTTCCGTGTGCCTGAAGGCGTCTTGGAGCCAGCGCAGGCTGCAGAGCTTATCGACACTGAGAAGTTGGGGATAAGTTGCAAAGTTGGAGACACCTTCAATGGGGTTAACGATGCCTTCAATAGCTTATAAATGTCCTCTTCGAGCGGTGCATCATGAACAACTCATTCTCGCAATCCTTTACTTGTGCACTGCTTCAAGGACGATCCTACGACTCTGCGACGCAACTCCGACAACCGAAAGCGCAACTTTCTGGATCCTTAATTTGCCAGTATATTTTATTTAATGCAATGTTGTAATTCAATATACTTGTAATATTCGAACTGTTAGTGGATTGCCCAACGAAAGCGATCGACGATCGCGGGCTTTAGAGTAGGAGTTGTCAAAGGCTCCGAACCAAGTAAAACCAACACGTGTTAACGATTATTTGACTTTCACTATTTTGCTTACTATTTCTACTCTGTTTATTCTATGTTTGCAAAAAGGTGAAAATGCTACGAGTGTTATTCACCCCCTCCCTCTAGCACGTCTCGATCATATATTTATTAGTCAAGTTGTTGTCGAGAAAATAATAATAAAGTTATCTCTTGTTATTATATCTAAAAGTTTTTATACAAATATCACTATTAACCTAAACTTCTTGTTTTACAAAGCTTATATCTTGTTATTTACAGAAAGAAATAGAAGAATGTCCATCTGAATCTCTAAATACAATTAATATTGCTGATGATGTAATTTACCTTTTATTTGGTAAGGAATCTCGAGGAATAGTGCGAGGACTGAGATTTGAAGTTACACCATCAAAAGTTTGAATATCTAGGCAACAAAATGGAGCCGTTAAACATCTTGAAAATATGATGTATAATCTTCAACAAGAAATGTAAGAAATGAGGAGCATGTTTTTACAAAATTAAAGGAAACAAAATGAACAAGAACAAATTAGTAATTAAACAACATGCATTTACTCTTAATTATTATGATGTTTTATATTCATATTAGTGTAATTATATTATGGTGATATTACTTACACAGTTTGTTGTAAAATTAGATTTCTAGTGGTAGCATTGGTAGCGGTATTGATGTTAATGTTTGTAATGTGAGCCAACATTAGCCAACAACAAGCTACAACTTAGGTAACTAATTTATTGTACTTAGCTATAAATCTATGTGTAATTTGCTGTTACTCAAATTATGTGATAGTAGAGTAAATGCATGTTGTTATAATAAGTCATGTGATAGTAGAGTAAATACATGTCGGGGTAAATGCATGTGATATGTGATAGTAGATATGTTTATTGTAATTATTTTCTTCTCATTCTTGTAACAACTTTGATGGAGGGTATAATTAAAATTAGTTTGACATTGACATTAGCACCAATTACAAGATGACTAAGTTTCTAATTCTTGTTTTTGTTTTCTTCTTGTTCTTGTAATCTACTGTATTGTTTAAAGCTTTACTATGGCTGCCAATTGCTTTTAGCCATTTTAACTTATAGATTTTTTTAACTTTGCATCTTATTGCCAATTGCTTTTATTCAACAACGTGATGAACTTTCAACATATTTTTAACTTCAAAGATTTATTTTAACTTAGCATCTTATAACTTAAAGATTTTTTTTTATATATAGTCACAGCTAAAGAATTTGAGTAGTCGAGATATTATTAATAGTACTAAATATAAGTTGTTTTATTGGAGTTTTGATAAAGTTATTGCAAATGATTGAATTGCATTCATAGATCTAAAAATAAAAGTGCATCACGTTCCTCCTGATGGAAAGTTTGGATTGATAGAGTGTTTGTGGACAAGGTGGATCTAATTTCACCAAATGATGAAATAGTTTTTCTTGAAGATGCAATAGGAAGTATAGTTGTTTGGTTATCTATGTTCATAGTTTTGTGTGATTGAGTTATCAATTTTATATTTTTTAGGAAAGTACTAATGTTATTAAGTGAATTTGTGTTACTGGTTTGAAATGTTTGCTACTAAGTGAATTATTATTTTGTTAAATTATGATGTTGATGGTTATCTAAGTTCATAGTTGTTATAAATGTTTTAGTTTTGTACTTGAGTTTGTGTGGTATTATAATTCTTTGTGGTATTTATATATGATATAGTTGTGGATATATATTTGTTGTATTATAATTGTAACATATTTGTATATATAGAATTGTATATATCTGTCTTAAAATTCATTGGCCGGTGTTTAGGTTTAGATTTTATCTATTCAGCTTTTTCATGAAGAAGGTGCATTGTTGTTGACCATCGACATTAGTTCGGACGCATGTCACGAAGAAAAATCACATGTTGTTAAGATTTCTCTTTTGATTCGGATGCACGCAACTGGGTCACGAGTGATAATATGGAGAAGTAAAATGAATATGAGATATATGATTTGGTAATTTTCAAACTTAAATATGTGATTTAAATAATATACAAGTTTACCTAAATGATCCATTGTTTTGCCATAATTTTTTTCTTAGCGTTGGACATGAATACCTTAACAAGCAACAATGGTAATTCACCGTCATATAATTCTAATGGTGTTTAGTTTTATCACTTTTATAAGTTCCTCGATATAAAAATCACTCATTTAGATGAAACCAAAAAAAAACTCCAAAGAGGCTTAATAGAAATTATTATTTTTATATATAAAATATTTTTGTTAGCAAACAATTTTAAACTATGTAAAATATTTTTATCAGCATTGCTTATATTTTTTTCTTTCTCGTGCATATTTTTATTTAATTTTATGTTTTTGATTGGAGCGGTTCGGTTGGGCGACCAACTTGATTCGACTTAAGCCACGGGCAGTTTTGGGCCGTATAAATCGAGGGGAAGAGGATCCGTCGAACCATCTGGCGCTCTCGCCTGCCTTCGCCCTTCCTCCCCTCCTCCTCTGCGCCTGAGCACAACGATGGCAGCCGTCGAGCTGGCGCACCAATCCATGACGACCATCCCTAACGGGGATTTCACGGGAGATGCTCTAACCGGGAAAGCCTTCACCGCTTCCGCTGAGAAAAAGAAAGCCCGCGAGAGCGAGCGCCGCCGCAGGAGGCGGAAGCAGAAAAAGAACGAGAAACAATCTTCGTCTCGCTCGGAAGATCTCGGAGAGGATATGGTTTCTCAGGAATGGAAAATAGAAAGGGGTGCTAAGGCGAACTCCGATTCTCACACCGAGGTGTGCTCCTCTTTAGGTGTTGATATTCTGAACAATTAGGGTTTTTGTTGAATATAGTGTAGATCTGCGAAACTTCCTTCTATATATTTGTTATTCGATCTAAAGAACTAATATTCATGTTTAATTTTTGAAGAATTTCAACCGATCCATTTTCCCCACGCCATATGCCACTTTTTAGGGTTTCTTATCTCCTTCACACATGTTATCATGGCCTATATTTTTGCATTTTCTGGTGTTCGAGACTCAAATTTCAGTACTCATGTGGTTTCTGTGATAGTTGTGTGATAGGAACTCAAGTCCTATCTATCTTGTAGGCAACAAGGAAAGAGGATGATTACTCTGAGGGGATCGACCTCCAATAGTGAAAGCATTTAATTTGTTAACTTACTTGTTTGATGCCAAATGGTTACGTGATGCCTTTATTTATAGTCATATAGAAGTGTCTTGTCAATAATTAAAAAAAAAAATCTAATAATAATGTCTTATAACAAATAAGAGAGAAATAAAGGACTACTTAATCTACAATTTTAGTGGATAACATTTTAAAAGGTGATTTTGTTATGTCTATTTGTGGATCGTGTCATTCCATCCTTTAAGATAACCATGTCCTCGAGCATGCTTATGACTAAATTTTAGGAAGGAACCTTTTTTGAATAGTGGCACATGAATCTCATGTTGCACCTTTGATGGTAGGATGCCCCATTGAATCAATAAGTTGACTATGACTTAATTATTTTTCTTCATAAACCTTGTTTCTGAAATACCGTGGTTGAAACTTTGATGGTCTCATCGGAATTTACTAAGTTGTTGAGGTGTAAATTTGTTACCTAATTGTTTCTTTTCAGTAAGACATATGGAACACAGGGTGTTTTTGGATTTTTGAGGAAGCTCAAGACAATAAGCAAGAGTTCCAATGCACCTTGTAGAGGTCATAGAATTTTGACAACAACTTTGTATAGGTTGAAGTATGAATTAAATCTTGCTTGTATGACTGTTGTCTTAGAAAAATGGAATTTCATACTATGAACTTCCTTTCTAAATGATGCTTACTAGTTGTTTCTTTCTAGCTTGTGCATCACTTAAGTTATTTTTCAGAAGTTGCAACACTTTGTCACAAATGCACAGGTTTTGGTCAATCTGATGCACTACTGTTCATCCATATGTATATGTGCTGATTAACAGAGGTGTACATCGATATAACTTGTAGAGGAACCATAGTAGTTGAGTGGTAGCTTGTGTTTTACCACCACCATTCTACCCATGGAAGTTCTCAGTGGTCAGACAATGCAAATAGTTTTCTAGACATTGATTAACCACCTTATTTGCCCATCTTTTTGTGTGTGGTAATAATATGCTAAAATTAAGCTTGGTGGGTTGCAAACGAAATAGCTATTTTAAAAATTTACTTGTTCACACCCAATCTCTATACAACAACAATAACCAAGCCATATCCCACTAGGTGGATTCAATTATATGGATCCTCCAACGCCAATAGGTTTTATCCCCTACTATATCATCATCTATATTTAAATAAATTTTATGTTCCCCTACTATAAATTTTCAACGACACTGAATCTCATCATTGACAATATGACTTGGTAGATCATTTATTTTGATTATATGATCAGCCATTGCTTAGGCAACATGATCATTTGTGTAAAGTTATGACGAAGCAAATAGGTGCACATAATTTGTAAAGCGATCAACAACCACCATGGTAGTAGTCTCTCATTGTGATGCTGGTAACCCATCTATGTAGTCCATAAAAATGACTATCCATATTTGTAATGGTAAAGGAAGGGTTGAAGAAGGTCTAACTGTGCTATATTTTCTCATTTATTTTGTCGGCAAATTTCACATTCAACGACAAAATTCTTAATGCTCGTTTTTGTCTCTTTATGTTAGAAGGTTCTTGGGATTTGTTTATAGATGCAGAGGAACCCAAAATGGCTGCATGGTGAGAAGTGGAATTCTTCAACTATTGCCTTCTTTTCCCCAAAGTTTGTTGGTTTGAAAAATTTGCTAGTATATTGCAAAAGTTCTCTATCCCAATAATACAGGGATTTGAGGATGAGTTTTGTAGTAGGCTTTGAATGAATTCTTGGGTGGTCGAATGCTCCTTTATCTCCTTTTTTATGTTATCGATGTTCACTAAATATCTAACATCAGTTTCTATCCATTAGGAGACGATATAGAGCATCAACTACATATTTTTTTTGTACATTTTTTGTAGACAACTTTATGATCATTTATACGATCTCTTGATCCAATTTCCATACCTTTCTTGTAGACAACAATATGATCATTTCCATGTTGGAGAGATGTCGATCTAGAAGGAATTTGAGGATTTTATGGGTTCTTATCATAAAGCGTCAACCAAGAAGATACATTCTTGACTTTGTGATGTCATGTATGGTAACCAACATGTCCATCCTTAGATAGACATCTACTCATGATGAGAAAGCACTTTACTAGAAAAGTAAGGGGCATCATTGTAGCATAGAATTGCTTGAATGCCACCTTTGGATCCATCAACTTCAATGATAAATAGCTTTGTGAACTTTGTTAGTACAAGACGGGTGCCATTGTCATAACTAACTTTAACTTGTGAAATGCTTTTTTCGCTTCTAGGTATCATTTGAATGTATCCTTCATGTTGTTATGGAGCATTGATATTTTTATATTTCATCACAAACTTGTAATAAGAAACTGATAGGCCAAGAAAATCTCGTACTACCTTGATGTTCTTTGAAGTGGGTCACTCCTTCATAACCTATACCTTTTGAGGGGTCGATTACTCTTTTCTTGCTAACAATATGTCCAAGGTATTTTGCCTTAGTTGTCTCAAAGTCATAGTTAAATCATTTCACAAAAGAGACCATTAACGCAAAAGAGTGAGGACCTCATAGAGACAATGTAGATGATCTTCAAATGATGAACTATGGACAAGAATGTTGTAAAAAAAATTATAAAAATGTATGGAGGTAAGGTAATGACCATCTTAAATCCAAAAAGTCATCTTTTGAATGTCTAATTGGTGGACTCTTATTTGATAGTAGCCTGAGTGAAGATCCAATTTTGAGAAGAATGTGTCACCTCCAAACTCATTAAGCAATTCCTCAATGATAGAGTTTGTCCTTTTATTGTGGTCTGATTAAGTGCATGGTAATTTACACACGTCTCTTGTACAATTTTCTCAATTTCTTCCTTTTAAATATAGGAGAGCAATAAGAGCTCACATTTTCTAGAGTACCCCCAGGTAGCAAAGGTAGCAAAGATATACAGTGGCCATGTGAGTGTGGTGGAGGAAGCCTCTTCAGCTTGACAAATATAATAGAAAATTTAAAAGTAGAATCTTCAATTCTTCGAAAGCTAGGAGTGTATCTTTAAACTCTTTATTAATGGAAAGTTGCATGAGGAAAATGTAATAATCTTTTTTAGTAACTACACTATTTGATGACTATTGATTGATGTGGCATCATCTTATTTCTTGTCCTTTATATGGATTACTTTTCTTTAGTCCTAGAAGTGCATTTACAATTTGGAGAAATTTCCCATTATGTCTTCTAATGTTCTTGAACATTGTGCTCCGAATACAACATCACATCCATCTGAAGGTAAGTGTGGTGTTCCATCTAAAGGTAAATGAAACAGTTGTGTGGTTAAGTTGACAAAAAATAATCTTAATGTTACCACACTTTTCAGACTTTTCTAGGATTGTAAGTGATCTTTTACCAACCACCTTACATTAAGGTGATGCCGTTCTCACTTTTTTGTCAAGCCTTCTTACCATGGTCAAGTCTTGAACAATTGTTGGTGCTTCCTAAATATATAAATATTTCCACTGCTTATTGTTGATTGAATCCTTATACTTTCACTGTTTGTGGAGATTGTCTAAGGTATAAACTGGTATTGCCATAGCATTATTGTACTTTATAGACACTTTCTTACTATTTATCTTCATTAAGATAATCTTCTTCCTCTAAGTTCTTTATTGACTTAATCACGTCCCCGGGGCATGGTGCCGCGGTAGGACATCCAGGTTGTCACCAGGCATCCGCGGTTCGATCCCCAGCTACGGCGTATTTGCAGGAATTTTCCTCCAAATGGGGAGCGCAATCAAAGGATGCTCGACGTCTGGGTTGGCTACCACGCGCACTTCCCGATTTACTCTGATGGCCGGTGGAAAACTTCGGTGGGGCCGGACCGGTCACCCCCAGGGATAGCCAATGAGACTAACTGGGATTATCATTTTTTTTATTGACTTAATCACCAATAATCAGCAATCATCTCGCTGCCACCTTTCATTATAATGTTATCATACTCCTTTTATTGTTCGTTTCTTCATCTCCTTTTCTATTAGTTTGTAAGATGTTAAGTGATTGGATGTGGTTTTATGAACTGCCATGTTATTTCTATGCCCTTCATCATTGATCTTCTCTTCTTATAATCTTGCAAAGGATAAATCAACCTTCATGGCACAAAGTTGATATATCTTAACCTCTTGTCATATGTCAAAGTGAAGTGCCTTAATAAAGGCGCCTAATAATTACTTTTATGACAAATCACGAGCTCATTCAGAGAGACACTCAAATTGTCCTTAGTACTCAATCACTATTGTAGTTTGTCAAATTTGGACTAATTCTCCATTGACATTCTCATACTCAAAAGTGCCAAATTGGATGAGCAGTGCTTCATTAAATTCTGCCCATTTTGGATGCCCATGGCATGGCTTGAGCCAATCATACTATTGGATGACATAGTCTTTAAAGTTCACAAATGCTATCCGTTTGCATCATCTAGTGTGTGAAAGTGAAAAAATTTCTCAACTCTTGAAATCCACTTAGTAGGATCTTAGCTCTCCCAATGAGGAAAATTCACTTTCATATGTGAGAGGATTTTGTCATGATCTTTATGAGTGTTAGCTTGACATTGTTGTTGTTATTGTTGTCAAGATCAGTGAGTTATCTCTCCTTAAGTTGGTTTGCTTGAACTTGCCATTATCTAGGCGATCCTTCAATCCATTTGCTGCTATGATAAGGGATGTTATGAATGCTTCAAGTTGCCAATTTCAGCTTCGTACTTTAGTTCAAACTCCACAACCTATTTTGGATCAAGTTGAGAATCCTTGTCACGTTGGATTAATGTTTATTCTCTTGAAGTTTGGTTAAGACCATGCATAATTGAATAATGTATGTGGTTTCTGGATGACAGTACGATGATAATAATGGAATCAATTATGTAGGTGCAGGCGATTGATGGTGGTGGTGGTGGTGGTGAGGGGCTTGTTGATGTAGGGAAATTGGTAGCATGAGCAACCTTACTCTCATACCAAGTTGCTATGAACTTGTGCCTTATGTTGTAGAAAATTCAAGAAAAGGAAAGGGGATGATCACTTTGAGACAATCGACCTCCTATAACTAAAAGCTTTTAGTTCATTAACCTACATTTGGTTGATGCTAAATGGCCACATGATATTTTTATTTATAAGCATATAAGAGTGCCTTGTCATAAAAAAAAAAGGAGACTAATTTTATTTACTGTGTCTTATAACTAATAAGAGAAAATAAAGGAATTTACTTATTCTATTAAACAACCCATTCCATAGGATAATATTTCGAAGGCGTGATTTGAAGCGATCTTGTTTGATAACAAAAGACTTGATTTCTCTCAGGTTGATGTGACAGTGGAGGTGGAGTATGTTCCTGAGAAGGCTGATATAGATGCGAGCTTGCTAGAGGAATTTAAGAGTGTTATTGAGAAGTTCAACTTCAGGGATGATGCTGGTGGTGAGGTATATTCATAATGTGTTCGCAGAGTATTCTTAAGCGAAGATGGGTTTGTTTTTCTTTTCTTTTCTTTAGTTTTTTTATATGCTTGGTGTTGTTGTCCTTGCAGGATGATATCAAAAAGGATGAAACCACTGGCAATGCAGTAGCCAAGAAAGGAGATTCTGATTCAGAAGAGGATGAGCAGGAGTCTCATCAGAAGGAGAAAGGACTATCAAACAAGAAAAAAAGGGTCAGAAATGGCTAACTGGTTTTGTATTTTGAGAAAGTGTGCTTATACTTATTCTGTTTCATGTTTCTGTAGCTTCAAAAGCGTATGAAGATTGCAGAAATAAAACAAATTTGCTCAAGGCCAGATGTAGTTGAGGTATGCTTAGATTTGTGTGCTTGTCTGTGATAATGCAAAATACCATTGCCTTGAGGTATCTAGTTTTCTTGAAATTTCTTGTTTCATATATTTCTATCTTTATATATCCTATGTACTTTTGTGTATAATATTTCATACACCTTTCTAAATTTAATGGAATAAAGCAATAGCTTCCAGATTAGGATTAAGAATGCATTATTAAATTCAAGGTTCTTATTTTTGTGTTATCCATATATTACAATAAATATTGATATCTGAGAAGATAATTTAAACTTACTCTAAATCCTATTATTGATATATTATTTGCCAATGAGGAACAAGAACATCACTGGAGTCTTGTGATTCTTTTAGCCAATAATAGTCTTTACTCACAATAGCTAACATGTAATGGTATTATCTTCAATTCTACTGTCTCTAAGGAGAATGATGGTGGAGAACCTTCGAATCAGGAGGAAATCGATAATGCAATTATTAGATCAAGTTGACACCAGCTTCCTTAATGGTTTTTTTCCCCTTGTAATGGAATGTCCAG
Source organism: Zingiber officinale (assembly GCF_018446385.1). Lineage (NCBI taxonomy): Eukaryota > Viridiplantae > Streptophyta > Magnoliopsida > Zingiberales > Zingiberaceae > Zingiber > Zingiber officinale. Next base: position 51,557,303 of record NC_056007.1, on the reverse strand, counting down.
TAACAAGGGATACATTGCAGTTGTTTTTTAATCACTCATTAGACACCGTGAGTTTATTATTGTTTTATTTTTTTTATTAATATTTGTCAGAGGAAAAAGAACAGAGCTTCTTATAAGTCAGTGAGTAAAACAAGTTGTTGAAAAAAAAGTAAGTTAATATTAACAAGATGCACAGTTAAGATTTGTGTTACCTCTTGTCAGAATTAGAGGTATTATGATTCATGGTAGTTCCTAAGAGGTTTTTCTCATTTATGTTTTCTTGTGCATTCCGATGCTTGGAACACAAGGATCGGAGTACTTGTCATGTGATTAATCATATTGCCTATTGAGGTTAATTGTTAAATGCCTTTAATATTAACAGGATAGCAGCTTTAAGATATGTGTTGCTTCATTGTCAGAATTTAAGGCATTATGGTTCATGGTATCTCCTAGAAAGTTTTCCACCTTTATTTTTCCTTTTGCACTCCTATGCTTTGGAACATAAGGATCAGATACTTATCCAATTAATCATATTGAGTATTGGGATTTGTGTGTATCTTATTTAACTGTTAGAATCCTTGAAATTATGGTTCCGTTATATTTCCACAACAGAAAACAATTTGTTCCAGTGAAAAATGTTTTCAACTACTGAGAGTTTACTAATATGGTTCTTGTTTATTATATACAAATGAAGGTGTTTCTTTTGTTCAACTATGATGCTTCTTGACTTACTGTGGGACTTTGTATTATTGTACAAATATATTTGGGTACAGTTGAGGATTCAAGTTTTATGGATTCTTACATGACCATTGTAAGCACGGACCTCTTCTATTTTTCTCATCTTATTTTATTTAGTTATCTGATTCATGTTTCTGCAGATACCTTTGCTCATTATACTTGCAGGAGTACGATCTGTACAGTTTAATTCACCTTTGTTTGGACTTTTTTTTTTGCTTGAGAATCTTTTAATGTTTCTATTTCATCTTTTTCAAGGTCTGGGATGCAACAGCAGCAGATCCAAAGTTGCTTGTTTTTCTTAAGTCATATCGTAATACTGTGCCAGTTCCACGGCATTGGTGTCAAAAAAGGAAATTCCTTCAGGTTAGTCACTCTTTCACATAAGCTAGATTATCAATGCTGCTTATTTTGGAGGAGGGTCTATATGCAAATTTCTGCATGAGGGGTGGGGCAAATGGAGTCGATAAGACACCCCTCTTATGCTTGTACATAATTCTTGCAGGAACCAGCTGTAACAATGACTGAGGCTGGACATCATGGTAACTGCCATAGGGCCTTTGAGGGCTTTCTCTTTTAGCAAAATGATAGGATGGTCATGTCTAGGTAGATGCATGTGATGCCTTCAGTACTAAGTAGGATAAGTACTAGACTAGAATCCAAGGTTTATAAAATGGGTGATGTTAACTTGCTTATACCTTAATATCACATATGAAACATGCATATTGTGTTACTTGTCAAAATGTTTATGCATCAGATTTGAACTGAATTATGTTCTTTTTGTTATTGCAGATTTTTTGAGATGTGAAACCTCCCACAGATTTCAATTGCATTTTGTCTATAGAATATAGTGCAGTTAATTTATGATTTGTATATTTTCATGTATTTGGATTTTATGTGTCTTGTGGTAATTGATAGGGTAAGCGTGGTATTGAGAAACAGCCATTTCAACTCCCTGACTTTATTGCTGCGACTGGCATTGAGAAGATAAGACAGGTACTAAGAAAATATTTAGCTGATTTATATTGGAGATTGCTTTGTTTTGGTCTTTCGTATAGTCAATCAGTTTGGAAATAGAGAATTGATTATTGGTGGATCTGATTATGTTTTATCTTTTTCCAAATCCTTTATTGCCTTTTGGTCTTAATTTGTTTAATTCATTTTTGTAGGCATATGTTGAGAAAGAGGATAGCAAGAAGCTGAAACAAAAACAGCGTGAACGCATGCAACCAAAGATGGGGAAGATGGATATAGATTATCAGGTTAGATATAGATTGATTATGATAAACTTTTGACGTTCACATTCCATTGTTCTCTTGTTTTTCTATTTTAGCTACCCAGCTCTTTGTTTACCACATACCTGTATCAGCATGACACAAAATTGATAAAATTATGCAATGTTGAACTCTTAGATCCCCTTGATCCGACCTGATAAATGTATCTTGATACTCATACCTCAATGGTTCAAAGAGTCAACTAGTTACCATTTAAAAATTTGACTTCTATTTTGGTTTTCAGGTCCTGCATGATGCATTTTTCAAGTACCAAACTAAACCAAAGTTGACAACCCATGGAGATCTATACTATGAAGGAAAAGAATTTGAGGTACCATATTTGTGCAATGTACATGCTATTGTTAAAGTTTTTTTTAATCATATATCTGTTTCTATGTATCTATTTTTGAGATTTTACTTCTACTGAAATGCTTGTTACATTATTAGTCCTTTTGCTTGAATTTTTTTAGCAAACTCAAATATCTTTGAAAATAGATAATGGTGGCAATCTATTTTCAAAGATATTTGAGTTCGCTCAAAATTCATGGATTAAGTTAATAACCTTAGCATGGTAAACTGGACCTCCATTCCTATGGTTGACCCTTCATAAGGCACATACCATGTCTTTTTATCTTATCTTGTGCTTGTTTTTTTTTTTTTTCTATTTTTCATGCTAGAATATTGTTATGCTTTCAGCTTGTTGAAAGGATGCACACATATATTTTCTGATCATTAAAATATTGATGGTACGCCATTGTTGTGTATTGTTTTAGTTCATAAGATTAACCAAAGGTGATATTACTCAACCCAAGAGGCTCTGTATTGCCGGCCTTATGACAAGATTTAGGCAGGTAAATCATGAAAGACATTTTGTCTAGCATAGCGACTATTAGGCACCTAATGAGACATTTTGCACCTCGGAATTGATCCCAAGATCTATGGAGCAATCACCCATATAAGTATCAATTGTGCCAACTTGTGGGATAGCAATCCGCACACTAGGAGCTTATAGTATGTAATCAAAGCAATGAATGAAATCTCGAGCCGCGTTGCCTTTTTACCATTATGACATGGGACCGACACCAGCACAACAAGGGCAACAATTTCGGGTGCACCATCATTGTGTGCGTCACGTGCGTGCAATAGAAGGAAGAAGGAATCAAGACTTACATGTAAGTATCGGGCTCGGTGAGGCCACCAACGAGAGATTAGCGGCAGCGAGGCGACGGTAAGGTGGCGGAGAGAAAGAATCGTGAAGGGGAGGAGCGGTGAGGCGGCGGAGAGAAAGAATCGTGAAGGGGAGGAGGCGGATTGCAAATCGATGACTGTGAGGAAAAATTAGATTTTATTAAAAGTTTGAATTAAAATCAGTATATTATATATATAATTTCTAATAATTATTATATAAATTAAAATTATATATTATATAAATTAATAATTAATTAAATAAATTGTTAGTTAATTAATATAATTATAATATATAATATTATTATTTTTATTAAAAATACTTAAAATTTAAAGTAAAATAAAGATAATTTATATAATATATACTTATATAAATTAAAATAATTTTAAAATCAAACTTTAAATTACTTTTATAAATTAAAAATAGATTAAAATTTTATAAAATTATTTAAAATATTATAAATAATTCTAAAAATTTAATTATTAAAAAAATTTAAAATATATAATTTTTTAAATAAATTTGATTTAAAAATGCAATATATATATATATATATATATATATATATCGAAATCGCATCGGCACGACATGATACGGTACCGAAACTGTATCATTCCAATCTGGGAGCGAAACCTCGAATGGATCGAAATTTTAAACCTTGAATTAAAGTACATTTTTTGGATACATCTGAAATTTTTAAATGGTAGATTAAGATTATGATAACTGTTGAAATCTTGTGTTCGGTGTATAATTTCTTTATAATTTTGTTGCATCTTTGTGAAGATTTTACTTGCCGTTGTCTTTTTAGTTGTATCAGAATTCAATTTTATGTTATTGCAGGTTAAACTTAGGGAAATGAAGCCAGGTATGTTGTCAAAGGAACTTAAAGAAGCACTTGGGATGCCTGATGGCGCACCACCTCCATGGCTTATTAATATGCAGGTCATTTGCATAGATCTATATTAACCTCACAATTTTTGTATGAATTTTACTATAAGGCAACTAATGGCTACTAGTTTTCTACAGAGGTATGGCCCTCCTCCATCCTACCCCCAGTTAAAGATACCTGGTTTAAATGCTCCCATCCCTCCTGGAGCCAGCTTTGGTTATCATCCTGGAGGTTGGGGTAAACCTCCTGTTGATGAAGTAAGATCTTCTAGTTGATCATTAGTGTTGCTTGCTCTACTTCAGTGTTTGTATAATTGTATTGCCTTTTTAAATTCACTCCTTATGGTCATGATCTATCTTCTCTTTTTCTTGGACAGCATGGACGCCCACTGTATGGTGATGTTTTCGGGGTACAACAGCAGGATCAACTCATCTATGAGGTGGCCCATTTTTTCCATAAAATATGAAATTGGCTTGATCGGCAATCTCATTGACTGTTAATGAAGCTAGAATATCAAGATTTTCCATCTTAATATCATGTGGATGCCTATCATTTACTATTCTTTTTTCAATTTTAGGAAGAGCCAGTTGATCGGAGTAAACACTGGGGAGATCTTGAGGAAGAGGAGGAGGAAGAAGAAGAAGAGGAAGAAGAGGAAGAGATGGAAGAAGAGGAATTGGAGGCTGGCATTCAGTCTGTTGATAGCCTTTCGAGGTGCTTTATGTTCTTTCTTATCTTTGATGTTTCTATCTGACCTTTATGTTAACTTATTCTTTTGGTTTTCAGCACTCCCACTGGTGTAGAAACACCTGATGTCATTGATTTAAGGAAACAACAGCGCAAGGAGCCTGAGAAACCACTTTATCAAGTAATCAAGTTTCCATTCATGTAGCACTTCCTTATGTTGACACTTATTTTTTTTCTCACATTGTTGGTTTTTCTCTGAAGGTTCTTGAAGAGAAGGAAGAAAGAATTGCTCCTGGCACTTTGCTTGGAACCACACATACGTATGTTTTCCACATTAGTCTTGCCCATCTTATCATATTCAGGGATTGATTAATTGTTTAATCTATGCAATTTGGTTATTGCTGATGTAATTTCTGTTTTTGTGAATAGTTATGTGCTTGGGGCACAAGATAAAGCAGCTCCCAAAAGGGTGAGGTTTCAATGATAGTTTTCTGGTTCTTTTCTTAGTTTTTAGTTCTTGGCCACAACATTTCTTTTTTCCTCTGAGAACTGAAATGATTTAATGGATGTTTACACTTTTCTGTTTAGGTTGATCTTCTACGCGGTCAGAAATCAGACAAGGTTGATGTCACTATACAACCCGAGGAGCTGGAAGTCATGGATGATGTTTTAGCAGCCAAGTAAGATGCGCCAATTGCTTCTTAGAGTAGATTGTTGTCCAAATCTTTTCTAAGCATTTTTTCTTCTTTTTGTATCAGGTACGAAGAAGCACGAGAGGAAGAGAAACTACGGAACCAAAAGGAAGACTTCAGTGACATGGTTGCGGAGGTTTGCTCCCTGCCTATTGCTACTTTTTGTGGTTTATTCCTGTTTGTATATTCAGTTAATATCATTTTTTCCTGATCTTGCCTCATGGCTTCTTAACTTCAGCAAGCTGCAAATAAGAGGAAACGCAAAGAAAAGGAAGCAAAATCAAAGAAGAAAGATTTCAAGTTCTAGATTATCTTTGATGAGTTTGCTACTTGATGAAATCCTTGGACGTGTAATTTATGCCTAGAATTTTAGATTATCTAGTAGTCCTGGGCATTCTATGTCAATGAGGGAAGCCTTCTAGCTCTGAGTGGAATCCCAGTGGTGTTACGTTTCTTTGATTTTGCTTAAGGATCATCCTATATCGATATTGACATGCGACATGTAGCACTTAATGGATTTTATTGGCAAAATGGCATTGATGATATATGTGACATATTTTGTTTCCATGCATGTTTTCAAATTTCAAAATAGGCTGTTGCAGCGTTCAGGTAGAACTATAGCATTTTTTTTTTCAGAGGGTTCAGTTTTGTGGCAGTTTATGTTGTAATTCGGATTGCAAGATTAATTTGATGCCATCATAGACGTGCGCTTGATATTGTAAATTTCATTGCTAATTCTCAATGTTTAAATGTTTATAATATAGATCAATGTTGGTATGGTGTGAATGAAAGAATTGCGTCAGACAATGATGCAGTCTCACTAGTCATGCTGGTGTTTAGGGCATAATGCTTCTAAAATAGTCCTTATGATAAAGTGACTTGTGTAAACAAAGTTGTCGTGGGATAAGTGCTAGAGGCTGCAATTTATATTGGCAGATCACGAATAGATTCCATTTAATTTGTGACCGAACTTAATCTGTTATATATATATATATTCAAATTTATGATCTGCACACAATCCATTTATAAATGAGTTAACCTGTTTAATTGAACAAATAAATTTTAAATGCAAAAACATATTACTTTTTTTTAGTTATATATCTTAAAATATAATCTATATGATTATATGTTATAACATATGTATTATACTTATAACTTATTTATTAAATAATTAATTTGTTATAACTAATGGAGCTGATTTAATACGTATACATTTATAAATGAGTTAACCTTTTTACGATGTAACCATAGCTTTTAATTTGTAAACCATAAATAAGGTAACTTGTTTAGCTTAAACAGACACAAAATTATAGATATTTTAGTGACAAATAATAAATGCTTAATCATAAATTATTTTAGTGACAAATCATAAAAAAAATAAATTAAACAGTCTGTTTTTGGGGGTGTATAAATCATAAATGTTTAAATAATCTTCTGTATTTTTGTTGCTCTCACGCATAACATTCATATCTTGATGTAATAATAAATAAATTAAATAAAATTCAATTAAATAGACTCTCGTGATTAAAAATAATATTAATCACGTGCAGAAAAAAGCGCCCCGTAAGGCTTCGCGTGGCGCCGAAGCATTGACGGCCTCCAATACCGCCGTATCTCCGGCGTTGCCTCGTCGTCTTCTCCACCATGCCTTTCGCCCAGTCAAAGATAGCGGCGGGACCGCCGACAGCCTGCCCCGACTAATTCTATCGCATCCCTCAATCTCATCACACATGGCTTTGAATTCTTCCTTGGACAATCTGTCACCGTACCCAGTGCCCACCGCCCGCCGCCCGCCGCCCGCCGCCCGCCGCCCGCCGCTCAATTGTAACATCGGCACAATTTCTGGTTTGCGACTCGCGTTGGAATTTGACTGCGGTCTTCGATGGCTTCTGTTGAGAAATTTGCTTCTTCAATTTCTCTCTGCCTCTATCAGATACGGTGAATAGGAAAGACTCTTCCGTGGGACGACAAATTTTCTATAGGTCTCACTCCTTATTTAGATCGGATTCACTCATGGCTCTATTCTCATTCTCTCTTGATTGGCTGAGATTGGATCAGTCAATCAGATAAGTTCTCTATAGGCCCCACTCTCAATTTGGACCGAACTTGCTTGGAGCTCTGTCCCCCCATTCTCTCCTAATCGGCTCAACCGATCAGATAGACTTTCTGTGAGCCTCACTCCCAGCTTGGATCAGACTCTCCCCCGACCGGTTACATCGATTAGATAAGTGATAAAAGAGTCAATATTGACTTACTAAATCGCTCATAGACCTCTACTCCCTTTGGGGACGTCACCACAATTCATTTATGCCACATGAAGGAATGGACTCTCTGAGAAGCCTATCTTCTAACTAACGGCCCAAATGATCTCCCGATTCAATAGCCCATTTTTGCCATTAATACAACACATAGATTTGTCAAAAAAATTAGAAATTATATTAGTGTACAAATATGCAATATACTCTTTCCATACATGCGATGTGACTACTGGATGTGGTGTAAGTATGGTGATGAGACAAATTGATTAACAATATGATAATGTTTCATTAAATGCGGAGATTGCAAGATACATTATAAAAAGAGTCGTTCTTCACTGGTACAGGTACGCATGCACACCCATTTCTACTTGTCACTACTTTATGTTGTTTTTACGCCACTACTATTTTATGACTTGATCGTTGGGGTCGAAGTAGCTGTGCTAGGGACCCCCTGGTCCCCTTACTGACAATTTTTCTCCCGTGTTTGTTGATATTTGTAGGTAGTTCTTGGAGTTCTTTGAAAAAAAGTCCTCTTCTTGGTCAACACCAGCAACACCGCCCACCGGCCACCGCCCACCGCCCACCGCTAAATTGTAACATCGACACAATTTCTAGTTTGCGACTCGCATTGGAATTTGACTGCGGTCTTCGATGGCTCCTGTTCAGAAATTTGCTTCTTCAATTTCTCTATGCCTCTATCAGATACGATGAATAGGAAAGACTCTTCCGTGGAACGACAAATTCTCTATAGGTCCCACTCCCTATTTAGATCGGACTCACTCAGGGCTCTATTCTCGTTCTCTCCTGATTGGATCATCCAATCAGATAAGTTCTCTATAGGTCTCACTCCCAGTTTGGACCGAACTCGCTTGGAGCTCTGCCCCCCATTCTCTCCCGATCGGCTCAATCGATCAGACAGACTTTCTGTGAGCTCCACTCCTAGCTTGGATCGGACTTTCCCCCGACCGGTTACATCGATTAGATAAGCGATAAAAGAGTCAATATTGACTTACTAAATCACCCATAGACCTCTACTCCCTTTGGGGACGTCACCACAGTTCATTTATGCCAGATAAAGGAATGGACTCTCTGAGAATCCTATCTTCTAACTAACGACCCAAATGATCTCCCGATTCAATAGCCCATTTTTGCCATTAATACAACACATAAATTTGTCAAAAAATTAGAAATTATATTAGTGTACAAATATGCAATATACTCTTTCCATACATGCGATATGACTACTGGATGTGGTGTAAGTATGGTGATGAGACAAATTGATTAACAATAGGATAATGTTTCATTAAATGCGGAGATTGCAAGATACATTATAAAAAGGGTCATTTTTCGCTGGTACAGGTACGCATGCACACCCATTTCTACTTGTTACTACTTTCTGTTGTTTTTACGCCACTACTATTTTATGACTTGATCATCGGGGTCGAAGTAGCTATGCTAGGGATCCCCTGGTCCCCTTACTGACAATTTTTCTCTCGTGTTTGTTGATATTTGTAGGTAGTTCTTGGAGTTCTTTGAAAAAAAGTCCTCTTCTTGGTCAACACCAGCAACACCTCACCAGTAGTCTACTCTCCGCAACTTCCAGACGAGATCAAATTTGGCATAGTCTATGGCAACTTCTCTGCCTGATCTAGAATATGAAGATGGATGATACCGAAAAAATAACTATTACCTTGTCGCAAGAAGGCCTTGATCTGGCCAAAGCATAAGCACTGGCGCAAAAGTAGCAAACAACAAATCCTTCCCCTTCTAAAGCACACACTGCACCTGCCACGTCAGTCGAGAGGTCACTAACCATCGGTGGACGATCCAAGCTTATGCATCATCCAATGGAGTTTCCTAGGGCATTAATTCGAGCACCCGTAGAAGATTACACCGGAGCCGAGCAATCTCAGGGGTCTTCCACTAAAGACCCACTGCCACAGGATTCAAAACGTGGCAAGACTCTTGCCACCAGTAGTGCCTGAGCGGTTGGATGTTCCTTTTTTGCAAGAAATTCTAGAAGATAAGTTGCCCAAGCGATTTCGACCTTTGCCAATTAGAGAGTATGGAGGTTCCTTCAATCTGGAGGATCATATTCGCAAGTTTGAGAATGTTGCCTTGCAGCACCAATACATTGATAACATAAATGCTGAGTGTTTTTAACAACTCTCTCCTGTCCGGCACAAAGATGGTTCGATTGGCTCCCTTCCGACTTCATTACTTGCTTCAAGGATTTCAAGAAGTCTTTCCTTCAACACTTTGCCAGCAGCCGAAGATACTGTTGGGACCTTGATGCCTAGCTAGAGAGGGAGGGGGTGAATAGCTTCTCACCCAAATCGTCGCTTCCTACGTTTGTTAGTACGCAGTGAAAATACAAGCAACACTAACAAGAGAAAGCTAACCCTAAGCACCATAATGAACAAGAAAGACACTAAACCTCACACGTTCATATAATGTTGTTCGGAGATCACTTACTCCTACTCTACGACTGTTTGTAAGGTGGATGATTCTGATCCATCAGTGGATGATTTCTCGGACAACTTTTGACTAGCTCAAGTAACTCCTTGTGGGTGGAGAAACCTCGCCACAACCTTGCACAAACACACTTGATCACACGAGAGCTTAGAAGACTCTAGTAGGGGGTTAACCACCTCTATTTCGTCAACCATAGCCGACCACCCAAAGCTCTATTAAATAGAGTTAGGGAGAAAACACAAACTGTGGTCCTCTGTGAAATTCGACCATTATAACCTAACAGTTTGATATCAGTCGACTGATACAAGTACCAGTCGACTACTCCACATGGATTGAGCAAACATAGACATTCTGTTCGCTCTCCAGTTAAATGACCAGTCGGCTGAGCCTATACCAATCGACCGGTACAACCACCAATCGACTGGTCAAACCCTAACCCTAGGGTTTTGACCTTCGAGTACATTGACTCAGCACTCATCCTTGCCCAACCAACCTAGACCTAGCTTTCTAGCCTTCTCCACCATCCTTGCGTCCCTCACCTTCATTCTTTGCCTTCAAGAGCTTCCATCGACCTTGTCCTTGTTGTTAGCTCTTCCATTGTCAAGAGCTCCTCACTCCGGGGCTTTCACCTTGCCAAGTCACACTTAGACTTACGTTGCCAAGACTACATACTTGAATTTACACTGCCAAGACTCCACTTAGACTTTCACCATTGTCAAGATCACACTTGGGCTTTATCTTTGCCAAGATCACACTTAGACTTTTCCTTGTTGTACCTATATCCTGCATACTCACAGCGCATATCAATACAATAATAATCTAACTTAAACCTTTGTCCAAGCATCAAAACCTAGTGTCACATAGATTATTCCAATAAATCCCCTTTTAAAAATTAACCTTAAATATGAAATAATATATGCAAATCAATACTCAATCATAATTATTTATAAAATTAAGATTTAGATAATTATTCCCGATACGGAGAGGGTTTAGGGGCAGGGAAGAGAATAGGAGGAAAAAGAGGGGCAAGATGGGAAAACCACTGTTTAGGGCTTAAGAGAGGGGGAGCTTGGCTTGTTCAAGGGGTTTTTTGGTTCGTGGGTTAAGGGAGCCGCCGCGAACGGGAACGAAGGACTCCTTCCTCCCTCTCCAGCTCCTCGCCGGCGTCGACGCCGACGCCGACGCCGGCCGCCCCCTCTTCTTCTCTCTTTTTCTTTCCTCATGAACAGATGATACCCCGAGTTTGGAGGAGCACATGTCGTCAACCTCGTTCGGCTTCACCTCGACGGAGGCTGCCACCATCGGACTGAGCTCGCCACCTCCGAACGCCTCTCGTCGCCGGCATCCAATCCTCTCCCTCTTCTCATCGCGATGTCACAACCTGACCGACTTGCCGCCACTCCTCTTCTCTTCTTCCTCTCGCCGGAGTCGTGTCTGAGCCACCTTTACCCTTCCCCATTGTTGCCTACAACGCTTCACAGCGCGAGACACCCTCTCCTGTCGAGACGGACGACGTCTCCTCCGTTCAACGCTATCTCCGGTGTCCGCTGCCTACTGTCGTGTTCGGTCGACCCTCATCGTGGAGGTCAGCTTCCCATTCATCCCGTGATGCGCATCCTGAGTCGATCCGACATTCGATATACGCCATCGTACTAGTTCAATCTCGGTCGGATATCTAATTGGTTACTTTCACATGATTTCGATGTGGATCGGGCCTTCGAGCTCACGTCGTTATTATAGTCTGCCATGATATGTATGGTATTCTTCATGTCCCGGCCTGCATGCCGACCTAGTTTCCCGGTCTATGTGCCGATCGTTTCCCGGCCTACGTGCCAACCTAGTGTCCCGGCCTGCGTGTCGATCTCGTTTCCTGGTCTGTGTGCTGGTTTCGTGTCCCGGCCTGCATGTCGCTAATATCTCCCGGACTACGTGCCAGTGTTTTATCTCGACCTGCAGCTTGTCTTCCGGGTCCGTGCCACGTTCAGCTCCTCGTCGTCAGATCCAGCTCTCCATCCTGATCGGAGTCATTCACTCTTCCGGGTCGCGACAACTCGAGCCGCGCCCCATCCGAGGGCGCCCCTGGGCCAGGGTACGTTCTCCGTTCATATTCTATGCATATTTCATTATTTTATGGCTTAGTCTTGTACTTATATATTCGTTGGATCTGCCTCGAGTATCGGGGTACCGGGGGTCGGGTCAACCCGGTCGCTGGCTGCAGGTAGCGTTGACCAGAGGACTTCTGAAGACTTAGTCAACACGAAAGCCATCTCAGCACACCCCCCTCCGGGACGTCGCGATTCAGTCAACATTCTCGCCACCTCACCCAGCGGTCCATCCGACTTAGCTTCCGGACGAGATCAAATTTGGCGTCGTCTGTGGGAACACATGCACCTGTTCTGGAACGTGAAGATGGACGACGTTGGGAGGTTCTCTGCTATTATCACAATCCCGGAGGAGCTCGACGAACATATTATCTTCTATCCTCACTCCACCGGTATTCGGGAGTCGAGGGATCGAGTGGAGCTTCACCTGGCTGACAGGTTAGTTTTTCCGTTATGTTTTTTCCCTGACTCCACGAGTATTCGGGAGTTTAGGGATTAAGACAAACCCTTAGCCGGTTGACGTGGCTCCCCGATCAGGTACGATTACATGCTCTGCTCTCTTTTTACTGTTATAGGAGCTGCTATATCTTCCTGATAAGAGAGTAAAATACTAGTTCCTTGATCAAAGACTAGGGCTTTCGATTTTTGATCGGACACTAGGGGCCCAGCTCCCCGCACATACACTTGGGACACAGCTCCCCGCTCATACACTTAGGGCATAGCTCCCCGCTCATGCACTATGGACACAGCTCCTCGATCATTGACTCGCAGTACGACTTCCCGATCAGGATCTAAGGGTCTCGCTCTTTGATTACAGATTAGGAGCCTTACTCTCTAATCAGGGACCAGGGGCCCAGCTCCCCGATCAAGTGTATTATAGGCTCTGTACCCTTCGCCATGAGGCTCTACATCCTCTTACTACTACCGGCTCTGCACTATAGGCTCTGCACCCTTCACCATGAGGCTCTGCATCCTCTTACTGCTATAGGCTCTGCACCCTTCACCATGAGGCTCTGCATCCTCTTACTACTACAGGCTCTGCACCCTTTACCATGAGGTTCTGCATCCTCTTATTACTACAGGCTCTGTACCCTTCGTCAGGAGGCTCTGCATTCTCTTACTACTATAGGCGCTTCACTCTATTATTATTATATGCTCTGCATCCTTCACCTGTTTTGCAGTCTCTTACATCTACAGGTGCTGCTACATGCATCCATAGTGCTCTGCTTCCTTCTATGGTTATGGACTTTGTTCCCTTATATCGGCTTCACGCCTTTTATCCTCCCCCCTCGCTCCACGGGTATTCGGGAGTTGAGAGACCGAGATAGATCCTCAGTCGGCTGACACCACTCCGCGATCAGGTATGATACACGATCAGGTATGACAAAGGCTTATTCCCTCATGTTGCTACAGGCTTCGCTTCTAGGGGCTTCAAGGCTTATCCTCCCCCGTTCGGGGTCAAGATATCACCACTGGTCTCGGACCAGAGTATCACCATTGTTGGACCCCGTGGTAGTTTTGATGTGATCAACCAAGTTGGTTAGGTCCTGCTGTGTTTAATCCCTGTGTCTGAGTGTGCAGGAGCTTAGGAACACAGGAAGTCGAGCGGAAGACGCAGCTAGCGAGAAGGACGGCACGGGAAGGGAGCCGACGGGCTCGGTGCGTCCGAAGGACGAGAGAGCTGCGGAAGAGTACTCTGGTGGGTGTGAAGAGCGTGCGTGGTGTTCGAGGGACGTTAAGCCGGGACGGAAGGCTGCACGAGGAGAAGACCGGAAATTGGGTTCGGGTGAGCCCTATTCCGGTTGGCCGAAATCACCCAAAAGAACGGAGAGTCGGAAGCTGGAAAAACCAAGCTGGAATCTGTGCTGCCAGCTTGGAGGCCCCTCCAGCAGGCTTGGAGGCGCCTCCATCATGAAGGCGCCTTCAACCCTGTTGAAGACGCCTTCAACAGGTCAGATTTGACCGTTTGCGTTGCGGATAAAGTTTTATCTGCTGACCGAGCTGGAGGCGCCTTGAACCTTGTTGGAGGCGCCTTGGACCCTCGGGATAGACTTTCCAGGAGCTATATAAAGGCCCCTGGAGCTAGGAATGAAAGATGAACTCAAGCATCCAACTTGTAATCAATTCCTAGCAACTAAGTGAGCGTTCTAAGTGTAAAAAGGCTTCTCCGCCTATAGTAAAGGAGATTCTGCTAGTAGAGCTTTTCATCGCCCTGGATTAACAACCTCCTTGGTTGTAACCAGGTTAAATTCTGTTTCTGTTTATTTTCTGTCCCCTTAATTTAGTTGTTATTTTATTGCTAATTTAAATTCTGAGTTGAAATCCGAGGAGGGTATAGTTTACTTTTGTTTACAGCAATTCACCCCCCTCTTGCCGGTCTACGCTGTACTAACAACCACCGGTCTCGGATCGGAGTATCGCTAACGATCTCTTGGTCGGGCTTTCAGACCAATTCCCGGTCGGGCTTTCAGACCAATTCCCGGTCGGGCTTTCAGACCAATTCCCGATCGGGCTTCTAGACCAATTCCCGGTTGGGCCTCCAGATCAATTCAGGGTCAGGCCTTCAGATTGCTTTTTTGTCAGGCCTTAAAATTATTTTCCGATCAGGTCTCCAGATCAAGTCCTGGTCAGATCTCCAGATCAATTCCGGGTCAGGCCTCCAGATTGCTTCTTTGTCAGGCATTCAAAATGTTTCCCGGTCAAGTCTCCAGGTCGGGTCCTGGTCAGACCTTCAGATCAATTCTTGGCTAGGTCTCCAGATCAAGTACTGGTCAGGCCTCTGGATCATCTTCCGGTCGGGATTCCAGATTCTCGCCCCAGTGCGAGTTATAAGTGAGCATTGCTCTCACGCTCAACCCCCCAACGACCTTCCCGGTCGGTTGTCTCAGACTCTCGCCTAAGTGCGAGTTATAAGTGAGCTCTGCTCTCACGCCTCCAAACTCTCGCCCCAATGCGAGTTATAAGTGAGCACGACTCTCACGCCCAACGACCTTCTAGGTTTGGTCCCAGACTCTCGCTCCAGTGCGAGTTATAAGTGAGCAAGGCTCTCACGCCCAACAACCTTCCCGGTCGGCTGTCCCAGACTCTCGCCTCAGTGCGAGTTATAAGTGAGCAAGGCTCTCACGCCCAACGACCTTCCCGGTCGGCTGTCCCAGACTCTTGCCCCAGTGCGAGTTATAAGTGAGTAAGACTCTCACGCCCAACGACCTTCCCGGTCGACTATCCCAGACTTTCGTCCTAGTGCGAGTTATAAATGAGCATGCTCTCACGCCCAACGATCTCTCAGTCGGTGCTCATCGCTCACTTACAACCCTACCTGACACTCATCACACTTGCTTCACTCGCCACTCTGCTCGGCACACATCACACTTGATTCACTTGCTGCTCTGCCCGGCACTCTCAGCTCACGTTTTCGCTCACTGCTGTTGCTCGGTCGACACTGACTCACTCGCCGCTCTGCCCGGCACTCATCATACTCGACCCACTAGCCGCTCTGCCCGGCACTCATCATACTCGATCCGCTCGCCGCTCTGCCCGACACTCATCATACTCATCGCTTCACTCATCACTCTGCTCGGCACTCATCGTTCGCATTTCGCTCACCGCTGTGGCTCGGTCGGCACTCATTGCTGCACTTGCCGCTCTGCCCGACCCTCATCGTGGAGGTCAGCTTCCCATTCATCCCGTGATGCGTATCCTGAGTCGATCCAACATTCGATATACGCCATCGTACCAGTTCAATCTCGGTCGGATATCTAATTGGTTACTTTCACATGATTCCGATGTGGATCGGGCCTTCGAGCTCGCGTCCTTATTATAGTCTGCCATGATATGTATGATATTCTTCATGTCTCGGCCTAGTTTCTCGGCATACGTGCTGATCTCGTTTCCCAGCCTGCGTGCCAACCTAGTGTCCCGCCCTGCGTGTCGATCTCGTTTCCTGGTCTGTGTGCTGGTTTCGTGTCCCAGCCTGCATGTCGCTAATATCTCCCGGGCTGTGTGCCAGTGTTTTATCTCGACCTGCAGCTTGTCTTCCGGGTCCGTGCCACGTTCAGCTCCTCGTCCTCAGATCCAGCTCTCCATCCTGATCGGAGTCATCCACTCTTCCGGGTCGCGACAACTCGAGCCGCGTCCCATCCGAGGGCGCCTCCTAGGCCAGGGTACGTTCTCCGTTCATATTATATGCATATTTTATTATTTTATGGCTTAGTCTTGTACTTATATATTCGTTGGATCTGCCTCGAGTATCGGGGTACCGGGGGCCGGGTCAACCCAGTCGCTGGCTGCAGGTAGCGTTGATCAGAGGACTTCTGAAGACTTGGTCAACACGGAAGCCATCTCAGCACACCCCCCATCCGGGACATCGCGATTCAATCAACATTCTCGCCACCTCACCCGGCGGTCCATCCGACTCAGCTTTCGGACGGGATCATCCCCCTTTGCCAATAAATGAGCAATTGCTCCCCTTTCACCTAAACTCCCCCTTGAGCTAGGATTTCTTGTAAAAGTATGTTGGTTTCCCACTTAAATCCAACACTTCTCTCCCTTTGTCAGACATCAAAAAGAGCTCTAATAATATCCTAATTATTGGACTCTTTAGCTTTTAATGACCATAAACATCATGTATTAATCACCAATAAGATTACATACATGCTCACTACTCTTTTGGTCATTTTCAAATGCTGGAAAAATATTTTAAGACTATATCAGTTGACAGCCATTAACTCCAGTCGACTTCCCTCTTCAAAATGAGTTCATAGAGATATTCTGTACTCATGAATAGTATTACCAATCGACAGGTAACTGCATCAGTCGATTGACACCCAATTTTAACTCCAAATAATATTTCTGACCCACTTTCAAAAATACACCAAAAATTCCATAGACCTCCAAACGCTTTCAAATTTTGTGGAGAAATTTGTTTTACCAATATCTACTTGGAAGAAATATATATAAAAATATATTTATCACAGATCCCAAGATTGACATAAAATCTAAAATTATATAAATGATTTAATTGAACATTGACTTAAAGTCCTAGTTTTGACTTTTTCTTGATGTATCTGCCCACACTAAACCATAATACATCCCTAGCATTAGTTTATATGGTATCTATACATCAAAAAATAATTTTCATATAATATGAACCTAATTCATATTTCCATGCATGAAACTCAACCCAATTGTGTTAATTTCTTATATTTGAGACTCAAGTCCGTCTCCAAATCATTTGGCACATTTGATGAACCATCTTGAGTCCCAAGCTTGGTTTGCTTGAGATCCATTTATCATATGTCCCAAAGACTCTTTGAACTCCCCATAAAGCTCTTAAACTTAGTCACCTCTTTAGGTGACTCATCCACTAAGGCTAGGGCATTTTGGTGCATCTCGGGTGACACTTGGCCTGTAAACTTGACTTTCTTAACCTTAGACACCTTGTCATTGGTTAATTTCTTCTTATCCTTAACCTTGGATACCTCATCCTTGCCATAATTATATGCAACCCTAGCATATTTCTTCTGATTGACTTTGGATGATACTCTCTTATCCTTGGTCACTCCTCCCTTACCAATGTCATGTGCTACCCTAGTACTTGACCTCCTTTTGGTCTTGGAGGGACTCAATTTGACATTTTTGGGCCTTTAACCACCCAAGCACATATCAAGTCCTCTGGATCTAATAATGAACATATCTAGGACTTTCTCCATTTCTTCAAGCCTTGCTTTCAAGGCTTAATTTTCTAATTCTAAGGTTCTAACCCTAGAATTAACATGTCCACCTTGGACATTTCTAGACCTACCCTTCCTAGGTATATGTTTCCCCTTCTTGAAATTAATGTCTAGGTTTTCAACCACCTTCCCCTCCTTAGGCAAGGTAAGTTGTTTCTTTTTAGGTCTAACATTAGTGTATGATTTCCTAAGGTTATCTACAGTGTTAACCCTATTTCTATCATCATACCCAAATCTATAATTATGTATGGGTACATAATTTTCATTATCCCTAACAAGTTGAAGAAATTTGAACTTAGATTAAACTTCAAATTAGGGATTACCTTCCCTTTTACCTTTGGAGCTCCCCCTTGACTTGAGCTCTTCTTCTTCTTCCATTTCTTCAAGTGTACTAATTTCTTGAACTCTCTTCTCCTTGGGCACTTCGTGTGGTAGTGACCTCACTCACCACACATAAAACACACTATGTGCTTTTTCTCTTTGGTACCATCCCTACAACCCACATTAATCTTCCAAAGAACTTTATCGAGTTTAGGGTTTACCTCCTTTACCTTCTTAAGCAGTGGACACCTACTCTTGTAGTGTCACATCTTACCACACTCAAAGCACTTGATGTAATTTTTCTTGCTCTTCTCGATAGTTGAGGTGGTTGAGGGTTTTAAGATCTCTTCTTTACTTATCTTGGACTCTTCTTTTTTTCTTCGAAGATATGGACGGTTCAACTTCTTCCTCCTCCGAAGATGTGGCCGATTCCACTTCTTCCTCCTCCGAAGATGTGGTTGATTCCACTTCTTCCTTCTCATCAGATTTGGAACACGTATCAACATCCGATTGGCCATTCTCATTCCCTTGGACTAACGAGCCCTTCTCCTTAGTCTCATCCACTCCTTGTATTTGTGTAGGGTTCTCATGAAGATCAATCACTTTGCTCCATAACTCATAAGCACACTTGTACTCATCTACATGTGACATAATATTAAAAGATAATAAATTCAATACAATTCTAATTACCTCCTTATCCATCTCTGATTGCTCCATTTGCCCTTTGGTCCAATATTGAGGTCGGAGACACTTCCCCTTATTGTCTGTCAGAGCTTTGAATAGAACTTTCAATGCGGTCTAATGGTCCCAATCCATTTGGAACCAAGTCTCCAACTGCTTCCTTCAATATTGAAATCATCTTGATCGTATGAATGTGGGATTCGAATATCCCATCCTAATGGTCCTTCCGACTCCATCTTCCTCTAGCGCTTTGCTCTCTCGACGATTCGTTCGTAGAAGAGCAACCAAGCTCTGATACCAATTGTTGGGACCTTGATGTCCCGCTAGAGGGGGTGAATAGCTTCTCACCCAAATCATTGCTTCCTATGCTTGTTAGTATGCAGCGGAAATACAAATGACACTATCAAGAGAAAGCTAACCCTAAGCACTACAATGAACAAGAAAGACACCAAACCTCACATGTTCATATAACATGGTTCATAGATTACTTCTACTCCACGGTTGTCTGTAAGGTGGACGATCCTGATCCGTCGGTGGATGATTCCCCGGACAACTTTCAGCTAGCTCAAGTAGCTCCTTGTGGGTGGAGAAACCTCACCACAACCTCGCACAAGTATGTTTAATCACACGAAAGCTTGGAAGACTCTAATAGGGGTTAATCACCTCTTTTCGTCAACCATGGCCAGCCACCCCGAGTTCTATTAAATAGAGCTCGGGAGAAAACACAAACTATGTTTCCCATCACCAGTCGACTAGTGTATGCACTAGTTAACTGGTCCTCAATGAAATTAGAACGTTATAACTCAACGACTCAATACCAGTCGACCGTGCAAGTACCAGCCGGCTGTCTTACATGGGTTGGGCGAATAGAAACATTTTGTTCACTCCCCAGTCGATTGACTAGTCGACTGAGCCCGTACCAGTCGATTGATACAGTCACCAATCGATTGGTCAAACCCTAACAGTCACACCCGAGGGTATACTTGTCCGCTAAACTAGACGATGCCCTCTAGTGACAATATAAAAAATTCAAGAATATAAACTCTAATGCAATATAAAATCACAATGAGTATATGTATGCATGTATATATAATCATATTAAACTAACCAAAAACATAACCAATGACATAAACATCCGATACAAAAAAACCCAAGACTACAAACAATGAAAAAATATATCAAACAACTCGAAAAGAAATCTAAACTCGAGTGAGATCAACAGCCAGAACCTCTGAGCGACACACATTCTCTATCTGCTAATCTAGAGAATCAAAGAAAAATAATGGATAGTGAGTATAACATACTCAATGGGTAGAAGAAAATAATGCAGGAATAATATACTGTCAAAAGATCAAAGGATGCAGTGTCAGGTGAAGTATTTACTTAACAATAAGAGAGTCAATATGATCAAACACTAATGAAGCATAACTAACTGCATACTCATCTACTAACTTGTTCAACCAGGTGTGACTAATAAATCAAGATTACATACGGTACACCCTAACATACACGAAGAAATATATGAACGACATATAGTAAGTATATAATGAATATTGACTGTAGGAGAACGCTCTACCACGGATGGTCCCGTGGACAGTCAGAGTAAACAAATAGTTACTGTCCATAGGTGAACTCGCTACCACAAATGATCTCGTGGGCAGATAGGATAAGTAAACAATCACTATCTACAGGCGAACTCGCCACCATGAATGATCTCGTGGGCAGATAGGATAGATACGTAGTTGTTTGGCTATGGACTGCACACAAACTCGCTACCACAAATGGTCTCATGGGCAGTCGTATATATCATGATCGTTGATAACTTTCTCAACAATGAATGGGAGACAATGGTCGACAAGATATACTAACAGTCACTAACGACTCTCTCAATCATGAATGGGAGACAATGGTCAACAAAATACACTAACGGTAGTTGATGACTTTCTCAACAATGAATGTGAGACAATGGTTAACAAGATCTACTAACCAAGGGTCTAGTAGGATACTCGAATTACTACACTGTGGTATTATCCTATTAATGTATAGACATGAGCCTATATAATAAGTAAGGGTTTACTTGGATACTCGGTATCCTATACTATCGTATGATCATCCTAACAATAAATACAAACTCAAATCATCTACCAAGGGGTCTAGCAGAATATCCAATGTCCTACAGTATGGTATGGTAATATCATGCATATCTATAAATATAATCATGAATATCAAACATAACTGTAAACAATAAGGTATTAAACTTATGAGTGATATAGAACAGACTTAGGTAAGCAAGTAACTGTGACCTCATTAAAACATGATAGTAAATAATCATGCACTATAATCAAAGCTATCAAGAAGATAAGCAGAATCTACCCACCTCAAATGCAGAATATCCTAACCATCTTTAGATTAGAGGCTCTGTCTCGAGGTCGAATCCCTAACTTTAGCATTTCCTTCTTCTTTGGCAGCAGTGGCCGTGGGGTTAGACGACGGTCAACTGGGTAGCGGTGGCTGTGACGATGCGCGAACACATCAATAGCCACAGAAGAGTGCTTCATCGTGGACAGAGGGGACAATGACTTGAGGCAGTTTTAGGGAAGGACACACGACATTGTGATGGTCGACGGGCGTGTCGCAGTGGAATGCAGCGCTAGGTCAAGGTGGCACAACAGTGGCAGTTGCACTCCGACGACAACACAAGGGGTTGTGACGATGATCAGACACGCGAATGCGGCTGCTTGGTCTGGGTGATGGCCAACCACAACCGATGTTGACAGCGAAGAGATGCCAGCTAGTGTTGTCCTCCTGCTGCGGAAATGTCGCGTGCCTGGGAGCGGGCGAGAAGCGAAGGGAAACAAGAGCAACGGTCGAGGAGCAGCGATGGCATTGTCGGAGATAGAGGGTAGTGGGATGGCACGCCGACGACGATGATTTGTGCTCGCGGGTGACGCGAGAGGGAGAGGGCAGCTCATGACGTGAGAGGGAGAGAGAGTACCAATCGGGGATTTAGGTTTAGGAAAATTAAAAAGAATTTCATAATTTAAACATTTTCTCATTTAAATAGGATATCTAAAAATAAACTTTTCTTCTATCCTGTTTATCCCCATAAAATATAAAACAACTTATATAAAATCCATAAAAATTACAATAAATTTTGAAAATTTATATAAACTTATTTCCTAATAAATCATCCAATAAAATATATTTATTTTTCTTAAAATAATTTAATTATGTCAAATTTTAATTATTTATATCTTTATTTATATTTTTGGTATATTACATTCTTCCTTACTAATAAAAATTTGATCCCTAAATTTACTACTTAGATTATAATACTATGATATCCTCATCTAATGTGACAACTATGCAATACACCCTTATACTAGTACATTCCAATACCATAGAAAATCTTAACTGTTAGGGAATAGGATTTCCTTATAAATATATAATAATCTATTCTAAAGTAGATAATCACTACCCTGTGGGTTATAAGTCTACCGTGCTTCCACTACACCTACATTACTGTGTAGTTAATTGTTATGGGTAGAATCTACTAGGTATAAATGATCTTCTAGCGGCCTAAATTAACTTGTATAAGTTTGTGTTCATCAAATGGTGTCAACCTATGTCAAGTTAATCTTCATAGTATTAGAAAAGAACTGTCCCTTGATCAAGAGTATTAACTAATGCATATAGATAGAGTTATCCCTTAATTGAGTAGGCATGGAAAGGAAGCAAAAGTACAATGAATTCATGTAAATTCTAATTCTATTATTTTTGAAGAAGTCCTTGTCGGCAGATGCGCTAATGACTTTGTCTTGAAGATTACTCTAGAATTGGTATTGTGGGACAGAGAATAAATCTTCCTCACTAATGATGGCCATTATCCATGTAGGAACTAGTTCAAGGCCATACCCTATAATTTACAGGAATATTCAAAAAAGGAGAGGTAAAATGACAGGTTACTTTAACATGATCTTATAGCTAATTAGGCAAGTTGAATTCATTCCACTTTCTAAAATTGAACTCTTAAAGGCCAATGCAAATTACATCAGTAGACCAAGATGTTTAACATCCACCATATTGATAGCAGAAGTGCTTCTAAAACCACTGGATGGAATTGGAAAACACTCTTAACTTGCTAGAATTTATCGCCTTAAATTATGCATTTATAGGTTCAAATCTAGTGTGTCTAAAATATAGAATAATCTCAACCACAAGTCCACCTGGTAGAATCTTCACCTTATTTGGTTGAAGAACACAACTAGTCAAAAAAAAAAAAAAACAATTTAATGTGATTCAACATGAGCCGAAGCCTATGGAGAAAATCTAAAACTATATAATATAAGGAGCAGCAATAGACACTGATGGAGTAAAGGCTCTTAATGCTCTCTACATATTGAAAACTTTCCCCAAGATGAAAAGTAAAAACCCTCCACTACAATCTTTTATCATCCTACCATCTTCATGTGCATCCAATAGCATCTCCTAGGCTTCAACACACCTTTCGTAAATTTATTGCGCACTTGGCTCATAACCGAAACTCTTAGCCCTTGCCAAACCCAACACATTTTCCTAATCAGAGTTCAATAAAATCAACAAGAGACAACAACAATGACAACAGCAAGTTCCAACTAACTGGAGTTAGCTACAAGGATCTGAGAATCCACCTCAATAATGAGGATGAGGTACATTTCCTTAAGAAGGCTAAAGATCTATAAAAACTGTACAATATGCTCCCGGGGTTATGGTATAACAATAGGATATTCAGATTGTCACCGAGATATCTGTGGTTCGAGCCCCAGCTATGACGAATTTATAAAAAAATTTCCTTCAAATGAGGCACGCAGCTAAAGGATGTTGGGCTCCTCAGCTGCCCGCTGTGAGCGCTTCCTGATTTATCCTGGTGACCGGTGGAAAACTTTCATGGGACCGGATTGATCACCCCAAATTAACGTTACCCAACCTGATTAATCATTTTTTATAAAAACTGCACAATATGCATTTTACTGCAAGCAAACCAGACCAAACCAACTTTGAAAGCAAGCAACATCACTAAATATGAAAGTCATAGGGGCTACGAGACTTAATGTGACGAAGGCAAGACAAAAGAAAAACATGAACAAAATGACAACCTACCAAGTCTGAATAATTAAAAACAGCAAAATTTTGCAAATGTTTTACAAAACACATGGTCTGGCTAAAACAGAACAACCCAGAAAATCAAGGTCCAATAGCCAAGCAAACCACTGTTCAAATATATATATATAAACTGGATCTGATTTATCTGATTAGAGCACCTTTAGAAATCAGCAAAATTTGCTGGAAAAACTTTATTTCAGCTTGAACTTGACTTGCACACTTTCCTAGGAAGTATGCCCACTGTTCAACATAAGCTGAAGAAATGAGAAAGTCGAAAGAGAGAGTCATGGCTGAAGGAGAGACGAGAAGATGATAGAATAGCCATTGAGTGAGACTGTTCAGTGTTTCTGGCAATCTTCAAAACTGCAAAGCTTCAAGATTCAGTTTATGCCAATTCCAGACTAAATGACAACCGATCAAGATTGAACTCAACTATTTTTGGAAAAGATGCAACTCCTACCATATGACTTCCTGAGGGATTATTAGAATAATTAATTTATTTCTTCAATTCCTGGCTTGAAGAGCAGACACTATGAGTAGAATCTTATAGTTTTAGCTCCTTCCAGATGACTTCTATGCAGATTAAGCTACCAAATCTTTGGTTTTTACAGTGCACCTCAAACAACTTAATTTAATATGTTCAATGAATTTTTTTTATAAATCTGGCACATGGAAATTTTACAATTCGTGAGGTTGCTACAATTGTTATGATTCCATCTGGAATGCCAATACCAACACATGATCCATACCAAGGAACAATCTTGGCACACTAATATGATCAATCATTTTGGAAACCAGAAATCCATATTGTACCAAATGTTGATCATTCACCTTAATCAACATTTCATCTCAAATATCTCTTCCCTACGATTGATATCCATCATAGATTAACATTGCATGTTTATGCTGTACCAACTAAAGGAATTATACCGTATAGATAAGTTTGTTGCAGTCTGTGAGACGGACCTGTCATGTGCTCCCAAACCAACTTCCTAATGACCAGCTTTCATCATTGGATACTATCAAGATATAGAGCTATATCACCCTCTGATACTTAAATAGCTTACAATCCAAAATAACCCTAGGGTGAACCTGCTATTATCAGAAGGAACTACCTACTAATAAATATAGCTCACCCCTTCGCCGAGGTAGAGCTATATTTTTGAAAAACAATGAGAAAATAGAGAAGCTTACTTGAGCATTAATGGGCTACAACACTCTGGTTACAGCCACCAAAACTTCAAACTCCCACAATACAAAATGACATAAACCACTCATGATCATCATAAAATTAATCAATTGGTGATATTTAGCTACTGTCTCAATGTTTGTGTGGTATCTATCTTAAGTGAGCACCCCAAAGCTAGTGGACACTTAAGTCTAAGAGACATTCCTTTCACTCAATCTTCCTTGAAAGATTGCCCAAGAACCATATTTGAGTTTGCAAAAACAACAGATTGATAACTAAAACTACTCGTAGAAATCTCATGCTAATTAATTGGTTGATGGATATAAGAAGACTGAAAATATCCATTTAGCACAGCCTCTTCTTCAGGTAAGAGAATGTCCATGTGCCATGGATTAAAGATTGATTGTTCCCGTCTTACAATCCATGACATAAATTTTCATGTGAAATTCACACCTTCCTGAATTTGTGCACACATACAGAAGTGCGACAAGAACGAGGGACTCTGCGATATGTACTCGGAATCAATAAAAAAGCAGCATCAATCAATGTTTCCCTATTGATTACTCCTCCAATGATTCATGCGACTCTAAAAGCTCATACATATATTGCTCTTTCATGCAAAGTCCATTTGAAACAATTTAATCTAGCTTGTAAAGGTACTGAAATCATAGCAGCAACAACATCACTTCTTGCTTGACTAGGAATATTCTCCTCCCACTCACAATAATGATTTGTCAAAC
This sequence comes from Zingiber officinale, assembly GCF_018446385.1. Classification (NCBI taxonomy): domain Eukaryota; kingdom Viridiplantae; phylum Streptophyta; class Magnoliopsida; order Zingiberales; family Zingiberaceae; genus Zingiber; species Zingiber officinale. The sequence continues at coordinate 51,531,227 of NC_056007.1, read as the reverse complement.
TATAATGCTACACACCATCAGTTTGTCTGATCATAAGTTGGCACCCATCAACCCTATCAGTGGCCTAACCTGGGTTTCAACAGGTGACACGAATAAATCCTCATGAGTCATTTAATCCAATACAAGAAAGATAACAACAGTTCCTTGATCTCCAATAAGTTGTTAACGGACCGATCCCTACTTTCCAACTTGGTCTTTGGCATCACAGAAGAATCTATATTCTCGGCATCAGGTTCCTAAGTGTCAACTGGTAGTGTCCATGGTCGACCTCTACCACGATTGTGAATAGCGTTGATTCACTAAGTGTCATCACGCTAAACCAAATCATTGAGTACCTAATAGATAGATATAGAAACCGTTACACAATCAAACTGAAAGGAGTAAGTCTAACTAATCACACCTCAATTTCTATGACATTCAACTTTTCTAACCATAGCCTACACCAAGTAGTGAACACAAAAGGTAAGATAATCATCAAAGGTATACCTTACTTCATATAGCTCAGAGATGCCTTTCGGCTTGCCTTGTCCCAAACTCGAAAAAATCATAAATCAAAATGAGATCATAATCCCAAAATACAAAACCCAGCATTTGAACTTGAATCATGCTCTGATACCAATAAAATTGTCACGCCCCGAGGGTATACTTGTCCGCCAAATCGGACGGTACCCCCTAGTGATAATATGGGAAATACGATATCTAACTTAGGTCAAGGAAAATAAACATTGATGCAATATAAAATCGCAATGAGTATAGGTATGTATGTATATGTAATCATATTAAACTAACCAAAAGCATAACCAATGACATAAACATCTGATACAAAAAAAAAAATCCAAAACTACAAGCAGTGGAAAAATATATCAAACAACTCGAAAAAAAATCTGAACTTGAGTGGGATTGGCAGCCGAACCCCTGAGCGACACACATTTTCTATCTACTAACCTGGAGGATCAAAGAAAAATAATGAGTAGTGAGTATAATATACTCAGTGGGTAGAAAAAAATAATGCATGAATAATATATTGTCAAGATATCAAAGGATGTAGTGTTAGGTGAAGTACTTACTATAACGGTAAAAGAGTCAATATGATCAAACACTAACGAAGCATAACTAACTGCATACTCATCTACTAACCTGTTCAACTAGGCGTGACTAATAAATCGGGAGTACATACGATGCATCCCAACCTACACGAAGAAATATATGAACAACATATAGTAAGTATATAATGAGTATTGACTGCAGGAGAACACTCTACCACGGATGGTCCCGTGGGCAGTCAGAGTAAACAAATAGTTACTGTCCATAGGCGAACTCGCTACCACGAATGATCTCGTGTGCAGGATAAGTAAACAATCACTATCTGTAGGTGAACTTGCTACCACGAATGGTCTCATGGGCAGATAGGATAAATACGTAGCTCTCTAGCTACGGACTACACGTGAACTCGCTACCACGAATTGTCTCATGGGAAGTCATATATATCATGATCGCTGATGACTCTGTCAACTACGAATGTGAGACAATGGTTGGCAGGATATACTAATAATCACTGACGACTCCCTCAACCATGAATGGGAGACAATGGTCGATAGGATACACTAACAGTCGCTGATAACTCTCTCAACCATGAATGAAAAATAATGGTCGGCAGGATATACTAATCAAAGGTCTAGTAGGATACTCGAATTACTACACTATGGTATTATCCTACTAATGTATAGGCATGCGCCTATATAATAAGTAAGGGTCTACTTGGATACTCGGTATCCTATACTATGGTATGATCATCCTAACAATAAATACAAACTCAAATCATCTACCAAGGAGTCTAGCAGAATATCCAACGTCCTACACTATGGTATGGTAATATCATGCATATCTATAAACACAATCATAAATATCAAACATAACTGCATAGCTACCAATAATAGATTAACATGTAAGGGTAAACAATAAGGTATCAAACTCAGGAGTGCTATAGAATAGACTTGGGTAAGCGAGTAACTACGACCTCATCAAAACACGACAATAAACAATCATGTACTATAATTAAAGCTATCAAGAAGATAAGCAGGATCTACCCACCTCAAATGCATAATGTCCTAACCATCTTCAGATTACAGGCTCTGTCTCACGGTTGAATCCTAACTTTAGTGTTTCCTTCTTCTTTGCAGCAGTGGTCGTGGGGTTAGTTTACGATCAATAGGGTAGTGGTGGCGGCGACGATGCGTGAACACACCAACAACCACAGAAGAGTGCTTCATTGTGGAAAGAGGGGACGATGACTTGAGGTAATTTTAGGGAAGGACACACGACATCGCGACGGCCGGCGGACATGCCACGGTGGAATGCGGCGCTAGGTGGAGGTAGCGCGGCAGCGGCAGTTGCACTCCGACGACAACACAGGGGGTTGTGACGATGATCGAACATGTGAATGCGGCTACTTGGTTTGGGCGATGGCCAACCACAGCCGACGTCGGCGGCGAAGAGATGCCAACTAGTGTTGTCCTCCTGTTGCGCACGTGCCTAGGAATGGACAAGACGCGAAGGTAGACAAGAGTAGCGGTCGGGGAGCAGTGATGGCGTTGTCGGAGCTAGAGGGTAGTGGGATGGCATGCTGACGGCGATGATTTGAGCTCACAGGCAACGACACGAGAAGGAGGGGGCGACACACGACGTGAGAGTAGACCTGACCACGGTTCGGAACCGACGGTTCGACGGTTCGGAACCGCCGGTTCGACGGTTCTAGGCAGGTCGACCCTTAACCTTAACCGCCCAAGACGGTTACGGTTCACGGTTCAGAACCCCCGGTTCACGGTTCGGTTCACGGTTCGTCACGGTTCGTCACGGTTCAAGATTAATATGTTAATAAAAATTAAAAATTAAAAATTAAAAATTAAACATTAAACATTAAAAATTAGAAATTAAAATTTATTAAAAAAAGGGCTTGCACTTATTTAAGTTGCCTACGTATCCCTTTAGGGGAATCAAAGCCCACGTAGTTCTTTTACATTTTTATCCTTTTACATTTTCATTCACTTCCATTTCCTGTTCCTGTCGTATTTGTTCCTTCAGTATCAAAATCTTCAACTTCGTCATCTGAAAGTTGCATTCCTTGGATTCTTTTCTCCGCTCTGGTCCAATCGTCCAGTAATGCTTGGGCTTCCAATGAGTCAGGAGACAAAGTTGATCGTCGTTCATCTAATATGTTGCCGCCGACACTGAACGTCTGCTCCACAGCAACAGTTGACACTGGACAAGCTAAAATTTCTTTTGCGATCACGGAGAGAACGGGAAAGCTTTGAGCCTTCTGTGACCACCACTTTAAGATATCAAAGTTTTCGCTATCTGCTTCATTAAAATCAAAAGAAGTCGTAAAATAATTCTCAAGTTCCTGTGTGGAACTTGAGGATCCCCGTGGACGTTTTGTCCGTTCTTTTAATAAGAGTTGTGCTTTTGTAAGTTTTAAATTACTACTAGTAGTTTGTTGAATTTCAGAAATATTAATTTGTGTTCCATATTTTGCATAATATTGATTATAAATATCATATAAATAAATTCTAACATTATATATAATATTAGCTGGATCAGGGGAAGAAGAATCTTTAATTGGAATTAAAGCATCATAATATAAAGTTAACATTTCTTGTAAAACTTCTAATTTAAATCTAGGATCTAAAGCAAATGCAATTAAATAAATTTCAGGAATTAAATAAAAATATTTTTCCCATTTAGTTTTCATAGCTAAGATGCAAGGAGATAAAGATTCATTATTAATATGTTCATTTAAAACTAATACTATATTAGAAAATTTTCTAAAACTAATTGAGCAGTGGGATAATAAACACCGGAAAGTTGTTCGGTTGCATCATTAAATACTTTTAAATTTTCACAAATACTACTACAAATATTCCATTGTTGTGAAAATAAATATATATTAGCATTAGTGTTTTGTGCAAAAATGAACATAATAATTCTTTATATTGAAATGAATCTTGTAATAATTGGTATGTTGAATTCCAACGTGTTGGTACATCACGTGAAATTTTTAGGTCTCATTCCATTAATTTTACAAAACCTACCCCATTGTTTCATTATAGATGGATGAGACCATAAATAAGAAATTGCAATTCTAATTGGTTTAATATAACTTTCTAAAATTTTAAACCATCTTGAACACATAAATTTAAAACATGACATACACAACGAATATGAAAAATAAACCTCCAATAATAGGTTGACAAACAAATTTTAGATCATCTATACAAGCGGTATTAGAACTAGCATTATCTAATGATATTGAAAATATTTTATGAGTTAAACCATATTCTTCTAAAATTAAACATAATAATTGTGCGATATTATGAGCATTATGTGATTCATCAAAAACTCTATAAGCTAATAATCTTTTTTGGAGATTCCAAGAGTTATCGATCCAATGGCAAGTCACACCCATATACGAATGTGTTTGCCAATGATCACTCCAAATATCGGAACATAAAGAAACTTTATTATCTAATTTACTAAATTCATCAATTAAATTCTTTTTTCCTTGTTTTACTAATTTTTTAATTGTACGAGTAAGTGTAGTCCTAGGAACACGTTTAGCACATGAATTAAGAGATTCTTTACAAAAATCTTCAAATGTGCATTTAGATCCAAAACTAAAAGAAAGATGTTCTACGGAAACAAATTTAGCTAATGATTCTCTTAATTTATTATCCGAATATAAAAATAAACCGGAATCGGTACTACCGCTAGTTGAAGAAAATCTTGATAATTGTGTTTGAGAACGGTCGAGTCCATATTCCGTCGGGTGCTTCGTTTCTACATGTCGTTTCAACGACCCATAGCCGCCGCCGGCTTGGAATTTGTAGGAAGCATTGCAGTGCTTACATTTTGCACTCATTTCTCCCGACGGAAGAGTGACATTCTCAAAATGTTTAGTAAAAATAGAAGATTTTAGAGGAGGAAGTTCCCGAACCTTAGAAGTAATTGCATCGGTACTTCCTTGTGTGTCGGGTGTCGGATTCGGAAGATGCTCGATCTCATCATCGGTGGATTGAATGTTGGGGTCCTCCTCCCGCGGATTCATTATTTGCTTTCCCTTCCGAGCTCGAGATGATGCACCTCCGCGACCTCCTTCCATTGTAATTGAAAATGAAAGCGTGTAGAGATTAGAGAATACGAAAATGAGATTAAGAGTAGAGAAGATGTGTGTGAAAAATGATGAAATAAGCTCTCTATTTATAGAGTTTTGATAGTAACGGACACTAAATCATAGCCATTGATCAAAAAACGGTCAAATGATCCTAACCGTTGAAAAAAATACCTAAAAAACCCTCCCAACGGCTACGAACCGCCGGTTAACCGGCGGTTCAAGCCGTTTAAAAAATAATAATAATAATTTTGCGGCTGAACTGAACCGGAACCGGCCCGGCAACTTGCCGGGCCGGTTCCGGTTCGACCCGGCGAACCGAGTCAACGAGCAACCGCCCCGTTGACCCGGTTACGGGCCCGGGCCGGGTCCGGGCCAGACCCGGCCCGGGGTCGGGTCTACGTGAGAGGGACAGAGAGCACCGATCGGGGATTTAGGTTTAGGAAAATTAAAAAGAATTTCATAATTTAAACATTTTCTCATTTAAATATGATATCTAAAAACAAGCTTCCCTTCTATCAGACGGGATCCTCTGGTCCCACCTGCCCTGGTCCACCCTTGGGTCAGGAGCGGTGATTGAACGGATTCAATGGTCCCCACTTGTTTAGTAGATGGGGATCATTGAATCCCCCCAATCAATACAATGGACCAGGGCCTGGTCCGCTAAAAATGAACCAGAGGATCTCTGCTCCCCTTTTATCCCGTTTATCCCTATAAAATATAAAATGACTTATATAAAATTCATAAAAATTACAATAAATCTTAAAAATTCATATAAACTTATTTCTTGATAAATTATCCAATAAAATATATTTATATTTCTTAAAATAATTTAATTAGATCAAATTTCAATTATTTATATCTTTATCTATCTTTTTGGTATATTACACTAACCCTAGGGTTTTGACCTCCGAGTATATTCATTCAGCACTTGTCCTTGCCTGACCAACCTATACCTAACTTTCTCCATCAACCTCATGTCTCTCAGATATCTCCCCATCCTTTACACTTTGTCTTTAGGAGCTTCCATCGTCCTTGTCCTTGTTGTTGTGTCTTCCATTGCCAAGAGCTCCTCGCTCCCAACCTAGCCAAGTCACACTTGGATTTATATTGCCAAGACTACATACTTGGACTTACACTGCCAATACTCTACTTGGACTTTCACCATTGCCAAGATCACTCTTGGACTTTGTCTTTGCCAAGATCATACTTGAATTTTTCCTTGTTGTACCTACATCTTGCATACTCACAACGCATATTAAATATAACAATAAACATAACTTAAACCTTTGTCTAAACATCAAAAAGTAGAGTCACATAGATTATTCTAATAGATACCACAAGACCAACCTGAGCCTATATGCCCTCAAGCATGGAGCAAAAGAGTCTTTAAAGGCTTATATAAGTAGGTTTGATCAAGTGTCTATGAATGTCTCTTCTGTCACTTTGGAAATTCTGGTGAGTGCTTTTTTGCAAGGACTCACGAAGGAAGATTTCTTTCCCTCCCTGGCAAGGAAACCCCCAAGAACTTCGACAGTTTGTTGGGCCAAGCAGGCAAGTACATCAAAGTAGAAGAACCTCAAGCCACTTAGAAGAAGAAAGTAGGCAGTTTGGTTCCTCCCATCTAAACTGAGCGGAAGGCCCCTCTGCCTCCCATGCAACAGAAAGAGCATCGATCGACTCCCATGGCCCTAGTTCAACAAGTAAGAGTGGTGCACCACTTGGAAATGGTGCAAACTAAAGGACTATTACACTCGTGAGGGGGGGGGGGGATGAATTATGTGATTTTAAAGAACTTATTTTTTCAGTTTTATAAAATAAGTACGTAGCAAAAAATATATATAAACAAAACAAGCAAACAAACTCAGTTGATTTTGTTGGAACCCTGGCAGCTATCAAAATTGATGTCACAAATAAACTCTCAAATTAATATTAAGATCGAAAACCCACAACTACACAAAGAATTGTTCTAGTATTATTTTTTCAGTTTTATAAAATAAGTACGTAGCAAAAAATATATATAAACAAAACAAGCAAACAAACTCAGTCGATTTTGTTGGAACCCTGGCAGCTATCAAAATTGATGTCACAAATAAACTCTCAAATTAATATTAAGATCGAAAACCCACAACTACACAAAGAATTGTTCTAGTATAAGGCCCGAGTCGAATTTTTCAAGGATTATGCTAGCATTGTGTTTGTTTCGGATTCGACACTCTTTTTTGGGTTTTCTAGATATGAAATGGGGGTTTGGTATTAAAATGCAAAAGAGAACAGAATTGAACTTGCTAACAAATCGTTTATTGCTGCAGAAATAAATTTTTAAACAAGCTAGAAATCAAACACTTACACCACACTTACACTAAATGGAATCCAACCAAACTGCCACAATTAAAACTTATGAATTCTGAGCTAAACGTAAACAACTAGAGACTGATCTTAAGTACCATAATTTGTTATAAAAATTACTCTAATTAACCAATTAAACTTATCTATTGAAACCCTAGGTGCAGAATTCAGATTACTTCTCGGAGAGTAAAAGCAATAACCAAAACTTAACACCTCTTCGATTCACCCACACATAAGGATTAACACTTACTAAAATCTATCAGGCTAACTAAATCATCATCTAATGGATTGCTAAAACAGATGGATAGCTAGAACAGAAATTACTGCACGAACTCAGAAATCAGAATTGAAGAACACTGTGTAGAAATCAGCTCTGAGCTTAGCAGAGTTAAACAGAACCTAAGTAAAAGAACAGAAATCGTGCAGGAGAATGACTTGCTAACAAATCTACTCTATGAAACATCAAATTCAGAAACAAAGGTGCAGAAACAAGAAGATCTAAGCTACAAATCAAACTGCAGAAAAAAAAACCTAACATCCCTACAACTCAAATCTTAAATTAGTTTGTCTTCTCTTTGCCGTCACACAAAGAATCTGCAGAGAACACTCCAACAGAAGTCGATCTGGTGTCCTCAAGCTTCAAGATGACTCAGATTTCCTTGTATTAGCTCACAAAATTTTAGCGAGGTCAGTTTCTGAAATGGTTCTCTGCTGCACGCTGCTGTGTTTTCTGAAGCTGGAGTCGCGAGCTGGACGAAGGGAGCTAGGAACATGGGAAAGCTGTCGGAAAAGGGTTAGAATCACCGAAGGACCACCGTCGATGGTTCTGTAGAGGAAATGGAATTCAACCCAGAGAAACACCGCTGGGCTGAGGAAGAAAACGGGCCTCGCAGCTACAATGCTTCGCCTGCAAAAATGCTCGCTGGAGATTCGCCGAAGGTCGAAAACTGGTCACCGGAAGCTGAGGAACTCCACGTCGATGATGACAACCTGATTCACATATCTGAAGGAAGGGAGGGAGTTGCGTTCGCGCCGTCACGAAAACTGGCACGATGAACAGTAGCGCAAGCTCACTGTTCACCGTGCCAAATTCTAGCTTTTATACCTAGGGTTTGGTCCAGCTGGGGTTTGACTCGAGTCCAAGCTCTATTGGGGTCAATTAGGGTTTTGGGCTCCATTTGGTTGAGTGAACCATGCCTCCACTTGAATCATTAACCCATTAGTACCCTACAAGACCAAATTCACATAATGAGAAATAAATCATGCATAAGATGGAAAAACATCATAAAGCTCATAAAAATCTTGTTTGGGGAAACATTATCAAAATTGGAATTAAACATGTGCAAATATATAAAGAACACCAAATATTAACCCAAAATTAATGTGTCAATTCATAGCTTATCAAATCCCCCACACTTATTCTTGCATGCCTCGTGCAAGTGAGCCAAATAAAAGAACAACTAAGATGATACCTCCTTCTCCTAACTATTCTTGATCATATCCAAAAGAAAGTAAGAGGAAGTTACATATAAGTATCAAGTTTCATAGACTCACACATTCATGACCTCTATTTTCACCTTGGTTCAATACTTAGTGAATTTCATCCATCATGAATAAAATGAAAATGATAGCATTTCTAATCCTCACAAGGTAATTTGAAGTGACTCTCTTCCTAATCTCAAATCTTGCAAAGGTGGAGATCACTCAAGCTACTCATAGCAAATCCACTACCATAAGCTTGCTTTTCATCTAATTTAACCTCCATCACAGATATCAAGATGCATAATCATGAGAATTCACAACTATTGGAAGGAAGAGCAAATTAAGAAGTAAATGGAAGAACTAATTCTGATAGAGCAAATAAAAAGATAAAGTTCAACTCAAGGTGGAAGACATGGAATTAGAATGATATGTGATGTTCAATTTCGGTCAAGCATGGACTTCTGTATTTTCAGTCTTAACTTCTAAACCGAATTAAGCTCTTCATTCATTTGTATCTTCATAGTCCAGCTCCTACTTTTCAGCTCTTCGTTTCATTAAATTCAACAATTCATAATCTGATACCCCACGGAAATACAGTTTGTTTTTTTTGAAATTTTTAGCCTCCTTTTACTTGCAGCTGAAACTCTAGGTTGAGTCTTCATTGAACCCAGCTTAATGCTTTGGATAGTTTCCAACTACAATCTCTTAATTCTGAAACAAGAACTTTTCAACACAAATTTTCAGCAACTGAACTCCAGAAGATAGATCACTTAATACTAATCGCAAGGGTATTGAATCTTATTCATTGCAGATCAGATCTGAATAGCAAGAAGACTTGGTACAAATAAGCAATTTACCCTTGGCATAAAACTGGTCTGCACTAATGTTCACTTCTTTTATCTTAACCTTCTCTTCTACAATTGTACAGCTGCAAAGCTTACTTTCTTTCCCTACAATGACACAAAAATTTCAGCTTGGATTTTACTTTTCTCACTGCAATAACAGTCCAAAACTCAAGCTGCAATTTTTGGTTCAGTTTCAGTTTCCAGCTTTGTTTCCTAGTTCCATTTCTTATCTCAACTTAAAATCTTGTAGAACTAGAAAGAAGAAAGACAACCATCTGTCAATGAGTTTCAAAAATTTTATGAACCAATGACCTCATAATCCATTTTGCACAGTCACCAACTGATTTCAGTTTTCTACTTCAATTCTTGACCTTGTATCAATCTGTCACGTTTAGTCACACAAAACTTCAATACTTCTTTCATCTTGTCTCTTAAGACTCTTCACAATACATAATCTAAAACTTCCAGGCTTCTATAGTTTCTGCTCATTACAATTTTCTTTTCAATTTGGCACAAAACTGCCATTTCTCTGCAAATCTGCACTTTCTGAATTTCTGCACTATACTCATTCCTGTCATTTCAGCCATCCTCCTCTTTGTTTCCATTGTTCAATTTCAGATCTGACACTCCATTTCTTGGATTGAGTATAACTTCACAACCAACAACCATCAATGACTTCTTGCATTCTTCTCATTTCAACCCAAATTCATCCCTTCATTGCTGTAAAATGTCACTGCTATGTCATACTTTCAGTAATTAAAATTAATCCTAATAGAAGCTATTGATGCCAACATTCCATTTGTTACTTCACATTACAAAACTTCATGTAAGCTTTTCCTTTCATTGATATCATTTCTGAAATCTTGATACTCCATTCATTCCAAAGTTTCTGGATTTACAAAGCTTTCAACTCTTTCACAACTTCTCACAGAATTCTGAACTTCAGGTTTGACTCTTAATATCTTCATCTAATGTTACTGCTTTATAACTTCAAGCTTCAACAATTATCTCCATAAAACTTCACAATCACTCAATCAAACAATAGCTTGATTCCCATCTTGTTTCAGCCAATAACATCACTTAGAAAGCTACTATAATTTCAGAATTCTGTACTTTTGATACCATCCGAATTATATCCAGCCATTTTATAAAGATTGGAAAGGAAGTAAACACAAATTGCTATTGTCATTTTGTGTCCAGATTCTATTTCCATCACTTCCTCACTGTTTAAAGTACCAATTTGCTGCCCTTTTCTTCAACTCTTCCAAGTAAATGATACTCCATTCAGAATTTCATGAGTGGAATGGTACACATCAATAAAATTTCAAATCTTGATCCAGAATATTTTCAGCAATTCGATACTTTCAACATGCTGTCCAATCACGTGAAGAATCTATTCTGCAGATGCCATGAAATGTATCATGCCATTTGTTTCAACATCTTCTTAAATTTCAGCCAAGCTTCCACTCATTTGGATATTGCATTCCCAATCTTGATACACATCTGATACAAAATGCACCTCATTTTTCATCTTTGCACTTAAATTTCCAGCTCTGTAAAAGCTTCTGCACTTCAATTCTGCAGATTTCCACAGCTCCCAGAATTCCAATCTGATCCAATACTTCAACTCGCATTCAAATGTATCAAAAATTAGAACAAACACTAAGCAAACTTCCACTGTGCTTCCTCTTTTTACCTTGATATATTTCTGATTCCAGCACAAAAGAACTCAATTTCAAAAGAACTTCATTTCAGAACTAAACACCTCCGCCACACTTACTCTTTTGTCCGTCCGGGCCAAAATAAAATCATCACATATTATCCAAGATAACCACATCCAAAGAAGTAAGACATGAGAAAAGAACAAAGATATGATGATATATGACAAGAAAAATGACAAAAATAAGTGAGAGCAAAATGACAATGGAGTAAATTTCATAAAACATGGCTCAATACTGCTCTAAAGGTATTAATCAGATTTAAAGCAAGTTCTAGAGTGAAATAAGCTACAAGTATATCATTCAAATAGGCTCAAACCTCACTAGGTAAAAACAAGTCATCATATCATTTCATCAATCAAGAATTCATCACTAGTATCAACCTCATGCAATCCTAGAGTTCTATCATGCCATAAAGTCTTTAAACATGATAATCAAATTTAACATTCCTTTTCAAATCCCTAAAATGATACAAAGAATTGTCAAAAGAGGGAAGTACCATTTATTCCTAAAACAAAGACTATCAAACTCAAAGAAATGGTAACTATCATGACTATAAAACCTAAATTCTAAAACCACACCTATGCAAGAATAAAAACTACTAAAGAGACTCAAAATTTATTAATACAAGAAAATTCCAAATGAACCCGAAACCTTACCTAAACAAATAAGAAAACTACTAGCACATAAAATTTATTCATTTACAAAGAAACAAAAGATAGAGTGGAACTCCCCTTTAGCTCGGGTAGATAGCATCAATATGGTCCATATCCTCCACCACCAAGCCCTTAACTCCTTCATGAAACTTTTTAAGCCTATGTCCATTCACTTTGAAAATCCGGCCAGTAGACATATCCTGGATCTCAACCACTCCATAAAAGAAAACATTAGTAACACAATAAGGTCCTTCCCATCTAGATCTCAACTTACCTTTAATCAATTTGAGACGAGATCGATATAGAAGTACTTTGTCACCAATTTGGAAGTCTTTCACCTCAATTTGTTTGTCATGAAATCTCTTGGTCTTTTCTTTATAAATCCATGAATTTTCAAAGGCTTCCAATCTAATTTCTTCAAGTTCTTGAAGTTGCAATTTTCTTTCTTCTCCAACCGTGTCACTATCAAGATTGCATGCTTTAACCGCCCAATACGCCCTATGCTCAATCTCCACGGATAAATGACAAGCTTTTCCATACACAATCCTATATGGAGACATTCCTATAGGGGTCTTGAAAGCAGTCCTATAAGCTCATAGTGCATCTTCAAGTCTTTTGCTCCAATCTTTTCTATCCGGTCTCACAGCCTTTTCAAGAATTGATTTCACCTCCCTGTTAGACACTTTTGCTTGCCCATTTGTTTGAGGGTGATAGGATGTAGAAACTTTGTGTGTAACCCCGTACTTATGTAGCAAAGTCTTCATGTGTCTGTTACAAAAATGAGGCCCTTGATCACTTATGATCGCCCTGGGTACTCCAAACCTGCAAAATATGCGAGACCTGACAAAGCTAACAACAACAGAAGAGTCATCAGTCCGAGTGGAAATGACCTCCACCCATTTGGAAACATAATCAACTGGCAATAAAATGTATGCAAATCCGAAAGAGACAGGAAATGGACCTATAAAGTCAATACCCCAAACATCAAAAATCTCACAAAATAATATGAATTGTTGAGGCATTTCATTTCTAAGTCCTATGTTCCCAGTTCATTGACACCTATCACATGATCGATAAAAAGCATAAGCATCACGAAAAAGGGTAGGCCAATACAAACCACATTCTAATACTTTCCTAGCAGTTCTTTGTGGTCCAAAATGTCCTCCACACTCAAAAGAATGACAAAAAGTAAGTATAGACTGAAACTCAGAGTCAGGTATGCATCTCCTAATGATCTGATCACTACCAAACTTTCACAAATAAGGATCATCCCAAACATAGAATTTTAAATCACTTTTTAATTTATCTTTTTGAGCTTTTGAAAATTGTTTGGGATAAACATTTGTAACTAGGAAATTCACTAGATCCGCATACCATGGAGACTCACCCTGCAGCTGTAAAAGCTGCTCATCCCTGAAATCATCATCAATGGCCGAATGATCAAAATCTCCTTCAATTATGCTCAAGTGATCTGCAACCAAGTTCTCCTTCCCGCTCCTATCACGTATCTCTACGTCGAATTCTTGAAGCAGAAGCATCCATCTGATTAATCTAGGCTTTGCATCAGGCTTCTTGAGGAGATACTTCAAAGCTGCATGATCAGAAAAAATAATCACATGAGAACAAAGAAGATATGATCTGAATTTGTCTAAAGCAAAAACAATAGAAAGAAACTCTTTTTCTGTTGTTGTGTAGTTCGCTTGAGCTGAATCCAAAGTCTTGGAAGCGTAGCAAATAACATGTGGTGCTCTATCCACTCTCTGTGCCAGTACAGCTCCCACTGCATAATTTGAAGCGTCACACATCAACTCAAAAGGTAAGGACCAGTCTGGGGGTCTGATAATAGGTGCTGAAGTAAGAGCCTCCTTCAATCTATCAAAATCCTCCACACACCTCTGATTAAAATGGAACACAACATCCTTCTGAAGTAGCTGAGACAATGGCAGAGCAATCTTACTGAAGTCCTGAATAAATCTCCTGTAGACTCCTGCATGACCAAGAAAAGCTCGAACCTCTCGCACGCATGCAGGGTAAGATAAAGAAGATATAGCGCTAACTTTAGCATGGTCTACTTCAATGCCCTTCCTAGAGACTATATAACCTAAAATAATGCCATGCTCTACCATAAAGTGACACTTTTCAAAATTTAAAACTTAATATGTGTCGATACATCTACTCAAAACTCGAGACAAGTTTTCCAAACATGCATCAAATGAAGAGCCATAAACAGAAAAATCATCCATGAATACTTTCATGCAATGCTCTAATAAATCACCAAAAATACTCACCATGCATTGCTGAAAAGTCCCTGGAGCGTTGCATAGTCTGAATGTCATCCTACAATATGTGAATGTACCGAAAGGGCAGGTGAAGGTAGTCCTCTCCTGGTCCTCTGGGTCGATGCAAATCTGAAAATAACCAGTGTACCCATCAAGAAAATAATAATGTGCCAGCCTCTCCAACATCTGATCAATAAAAGGAAGTGGATAATGATCTTTTCGGCTTGCTTGGTTCAGCTTCCTGTAGTCCACACATACTCTCCAAGAATTCTTTACTCTCGTGGGCACCAGTTCGTTCTCTTTATTAGCTACCACTGTCACCCCTGACTTCTTCGGAACCACATAGATGGGACTTACCCATTTATTGTCAGAAATCAGATAAATAATGTCAGCCTGTAAGAGTCTAGTCACCTCCTTCATTACCACATCTAAAATCAAAGGGTTCAGTCGTCTCTGTGGCTGTCTCACTGGCTTCACATCCTCCTCTAAGTGAATCCTATGCATACAAATGGAAGGACTGATCCCAGGAATGTCTGCCAGAGTCCATCCAATGGCCTTCCTATGTTGTCTCAGAATCTCTAACAATCGTTCTTCCTGATCCGGTTCCAAATTCTGAGCTATGATGACAGGTAGCTGCTGATTCTCTCCCAAATACGCATATTTCAAATGTTGAGGTAATGACTTCAATTCCTCTTATGTCTGGTCAATAGTAGGTGATCCTAGGGGTAGTGCTGCTGAGCAATCCCCTACACATACCTCTTCCTCTCTGAGCGATCCTAGGGGTAATGCTTCTCCTAAGCAATCCTCTACGCATTCTCTTGAGTTAACATCTTCTTCCACATCTAAGATATCCTCCAACAAAGAAACAAATTCATTCTCTTGACCAAAATCAGAAACCTCTAAATCTGAATCAATATCTGACAAGAACTCTATGCCATCCAACTCCTCTGAGATATCCACGCTAAGTATAGAATGATCCTCTCTAGGATGCTTCATAGCCTCAAAAATGCTGAACCGAACCACTGTGTCTCCTATCTCCATAGAAAGAGTTCCTGCATGTACATCTATCTTGGTTCTAGCAGTCTTCAAGAATGGACGTCCAAGAATAAGCGGAGCCCTGTTCGCAAGCACATCACCCTCCATATCTAAGATGTAAAAATCTACAGGAAAAATTAACTCCCTCACTTTCACCAATACATCCTCAATCACTCCAGCTGGGTGTGCTTGACTTCGGTTAGCCAACTGAATTACTACGCCTGTAGGCTGCAAAGGTCCAATTCTTAATGATTGAAAAATTGATTTCGGCATCACATTTATAGAAGCTCCAAGATCTAACATCGCATCCTCAAAAATACAATCTCCTATAACACAAGGCACGGTGAAAACTCCTGGATCTTCACACTTCTGAGGAACTGGCTGAAGTAATATCAAAACATTTTTCCCCATACTTATCAATTCATTTCCCTTCAATTTCTTTTTGTGCACACAAAGATCCTTGAGGAATTTGGCATATTTAGGAATTTGCTTCATCATGGTAAGCAAAGGCACATTCACTTCAACCTTGCTGAATAATTTCACCAATTCTTGATATTCCCTAGCCTTTTCTTCCTCCATTTCTCTTCTTGGTTGTACACTTCTTTGAGGGAAAGGTAAAGGAATTGTAGACCCGACTCCTTGCTAGTGACAATTCTTGTCTAGATTCTGTGCTGAATTGTTAAAATTCTGTGCTGAAATTTGAGCTGAATTGTTATCTACTATTGGATTAAACTCCAAGCTGAAATCTGCTCCACCAAATTGATCAGATTCTGACACTACAGGGTGAGTTAAATGCTGTTGATCAGCTCCAAAATTGCCATTCTGTGCAGAATATGTTGGATCTGAATTTGTTGGAAAAATCTGAGAATTCTGTAAAGTTGAATCTGCAGCTGGTTTGGGTAAGCTCTGCTGTGATCCAGCTGGATAATTCTGACTTGGGTCTGGAATTTTTTACCACTTCGCAAAGACAATGCACTTACATTTCCTTTAGGATTTGGAGTCGGTTGTGAAGGCAATTATCCAGATCCTTGATTCTGCATCTGATTAATGTTACTAGCCAGCTGCCCAATCTGCCTTTCAATGTTTTGTAGTGCTGTATCAGTTCTCTACTGATGTTGCTGCTGTTGTATCATCTGCTGCTGCTGTTGAAGCACTTTCTGCATCAAATCCTCAATTTTTTGAGCTGCTAAAGTTTTGCTGAGGTTGCATTGATCTTGGGCTTGTAGAAGAAGGCAGTGCAAGCTGAAATTGGTGCTGATTTGCATTACTTTGCTGCTGGAAATTCTGCACAGGTTGCTGAATCTGCTGGAAATGATTTTGCTGATTCTGTGAATTCTGAAACTGTGGCTGGATTGCAACATTTGAATGCTGGAAGTTCTGGAATGGTTGAAGTTGCTGATTTTGGCTGAAGTTTTGCTGAAATTGTTGAGAATAACCTGCTGGATGATTCTGGTAATGATGCTGATTCTGTTGATGTTGATAATATGGCTGATGAATCTGCCCTTGTGGTTGTTGTTGATAAAATGCATTCCCATACCTCAAATTAGGGTGCTCCCTCCATCCCGGATTGTAAGTTGAAGAGTTGGGATCATATTTGTGTTGCTGAAATTGAGGTCTTGAAATGGCTGCAACGGATTCATCTTGATGTAGATTAGGACAATGATCCAAAGAGTGATCTTGGCTTAAACAAATTCCACACAACTTCATCATTGGTAAAGGAAAATTTGAAACATGACACGAATTTTGCAACGCCATTTGCTTCACTAAAGAGGTCAATTCTTGCAAATTGTTTCTAATTTCTTGTTGCTCAGTCGAAACTAAATGAGTTTCATTAACCACTCTAGTACCAAGAACTCTACTCCCAAATTGCTGTGAGTTTTCCGCCATATTTGAAATTAGCTCTCTTGCTTGATTTGGAGTCTTATTCACCAAGGCTCCTACAGCTGCTGCATCTATCATGCTCCTATCCATGGGAAGTAGACCCTCATAAAAATATTGAACAAGGAGCTGGTCACTAATTTGATGTTGTGGACAACTCGAGCACATCTTCTTGAATCTCTCCCAATAATCATAAAGAGTCTCTCCCACTACTTGCTGAATACCACAAATGCTCTTCCTGATTGTTGCAGTCCTAGAAGCTGGGAAAAATTTCTCCAAAAATACTTTCTTTATATCAATCCAACTTATAATGTATCAAACTGGAAGGCAATATAACCAGTCTTTAGCTGCTCCCGTCAAAGAGAATGGAAAACCCCTCAATTTAATGTCTTCTTCTGAAATCCCTTGTGGCTTCATGGTTGAACAAACCACATGGAATTCATGTAGATGGCGGTTGAGATCCTCTCCTGATAAGCCTTGAAATTTAGGAAGCAGATGAATAAGTTCTGATCTGAGTTTAAAATCTCCTGCCAAATCTGGATAAGTGATGCATGAGTAATTATAAGTCACATCTGGAGCTGCAAGCTCTTTCATGGTTCAATCGCCTTCTGTTATCTGATTATGCATCTCTGAAATTCTGCTCTCACAAGTTGCTACTGACCTAGCTTGTCTCCTTAAAGCCCAAAAGGTTCTCTCAATCTCCGGGTCAAGTTTAAGCAATGTTGCAGAGGAAGACCTAGTCATGCAAGCCAATAAACAATCAAAATTCAGTAGATAATCAATAAAATCAGAAAAATCAGCAAACTAAAGCTGAGAAAATTATTCACAATCCAAAACAAACAAACAATTCTAGCAAAGTTTAGTGATTCCCCTGCAACGACGCCAAAATTTGGCAGCTATCAAAATTGATGTCACAAATAAACTCTCAAATTAATATTAAGATCGAAAACCCACAACTACACAAAGAATTGTTCTAGTATAAGGCCCGAGTCGAATTTTTCAAGGATTATGCTAGCATTGTGTTTGTTTCAGATTCGAACACTCTTTTTTGGGTTTTCTAGATATGAAATGGGGGTTTGGTATTAAAATGCAAAAGAGAACAGAATTGAACTTGCTAACAAATCGTTTATTGCTGCAGAAATAAATTTTTAAACAAGCTAGAAATCAAACAGCACCACACTTGCACTAAATGGAATCCAACCAAACTGCCATAATTAAAACTTATGAATTCTGAGCTAAACGTAAACAACTAGAGACTGATCTTAAGTACCATAATTTGTTATAAAAATTACTCTAATTAACCAATTAAACTTATCTATTGAAACCCTAGGTGCAGAATTCAGATTACTTCTCGGAGAGTAAAAGCAATAACCAAAACTTAACACCTCTTCGATTCACCCACACATAAGGATTAACACTTACTAAAATCTATCAGGTTAACTAAATCATCATCTAATGGATTGCTAAAACAGATGGATAGCTAGAACAGAAATTACTGCACGAACTCAGAAATCAGAATTGAAGAACACTGTGTAGAAATTAGCTCTGAGCTTAGCAGAGTTAAACATAACCTAAGTAAAAGAACAAAAATCGTGCAGGAGAATGACTTGCTAACAAATCTACTCTATGAAACATCAAATTCAGAAACAAAGGTGCAGAAACAAGAAGATCTAAGCTACAAATCAAACTGTAGAAAAAAAACCTAACATCCCTACAACTCAAATCTTAAATCAGTTTGTCTCCTCTTTGCCATCACACAAAGAATCTGCAGAGAACACTCCAACAGAAGTCGATCTGGTGTCCTCAAGCTTCAAGATGACTCAGATTTCCTTGTATTAGCTCACAAAATTTCAGCGAGGCCAGTTTCTGAAATGGTTCTCTGCTGCACGCTGCTGCGTTTTCTGAAGTTGGAGTCGCGAGCTGGACGAAGGGAGCTAGGAACATTGGAAAGTTGTCGGAAAAGGGTTAGAATCACCGGAGGACCACCGCCGATGGTTCTGTAGAGGAAATGGAACTCAACCCAGAGAAACACCGTTGGGCTGAGGAAGAAAACGCGCCCCGCAGCTACAATGCTTCGCCTGCAAAAATGCTCGCTGGAGATTCACCGAAGGTCGAACATTGGTCACCAGAAGCTGAGGAACTCCACGTCGATGATGTCAACCTGATTCACATATTTGAAAGAAGGGAGGGAGTTGCGTTCGCACCGTCACGAAAATTGGCACGATGAACAGTAGCGCAAGCTCACTGTTCACCGTGCCAAATTCTAGCTTTTATACCTAGGGTTTGGTCCAGCTGGGGTTTGACTCGAGTCCAAGCTCAATTGGGGTCAATTAGGGTTTTGGGATCCATTTGGTTGAGTGAACCATGCCTCCACTTGAATCATGAACCCATTAGTACCCTACAAGACCAAATTCACATAATGAGAAATAAATCATGCATAAGATGGAAAAACATCATAAAGCTCATAAAAACCTTGTTTGGGGAAACATGATCAAAATTGGAATTAAACATGTGCAAAAATATAAAGAACACCAAATATTAACCCAAAATTAATGTGTCAATTCATAGCTTATCAAATCTCAAGGTGTTTTGAAGTGATCAAACAAGTTAAGTTAGGTCCTGTTTTGTCTAACCCTTGAGTCTAAGTGTACAGGAGCGTAGGAACACAAGAAGTCGAGCGGAAGACGCGGCTAGCGAGAAGGACGGCACGAGAGAGAGCCGACGGGCTCGGTGCGCCCGAAGGATGAGGTGATCGCGGAAGAGTACACCGGTGGACGAGAAGAACGTACGTGACGTTCGAGGGACGAGAAACCGGGAAGGAAGGCTGCTCAAGGAGAAGGCCGGAACTTGGGTTCGGGTGAGCCCTATTCCGGATGGTCGAGATCACCCAAGCTAGTGGAGCCGGAACAGAAGACCCGGACCGAGACGAGCTGAACCGAAGCAGTGGAACCGGATCACAAAATGTCAACTGGGTTGACTTAAGTGGTCCGGGCGCCTGGATCCATTCCGGGCGCTCGGACCGTTCGAGCGCCCGGAACCATTCCGAGCGCCCGGAAGAGGATTTTGACCAGATCGAGTTTTGACTCGATCTGAACATTGGGGGATAAAATTTTATCCCCCTAGAGCGCCCGGATCCTTCAGGGCGCCCCGACTAGTGCTACAAATATAATACTGATTAGCACAGATTTTTTAACTCACTTGTAATCAATTTCTTAGTGCTTTACTTTTCTGTCTGTACTCTCAACGCTGTAAAGAGGCTACTCCGCTCGAAGGAGATCGTCAGATAGTGCACCGTATTCGTCTTGGATTAACAATATTCTGATTGCCAACCAAGTAAATCTCTTGTATCTGATTTCTTTAATTAGTCTCTATTTCTTTTATTACAAGTGTCCGTTATTAAGTTGAAAATCTGAGAAAGGTATAATTTATTCTTGTAGGGAAATTCACCCCTCCCCTCTTGCCGGCCTCTAAAGAGACCATCAAGTGGTATCAGAGCAAGGACGCTTCAGGAGGACTAATCGCCGATCGAAGCAACGAGATGGTCGGACCAAGTATCGTTCCACCAAAATTCGAGGGGGACTTCGCACACTGGAAGCTTCATATGGAGGTATTCCTAAGAACTGATTTTGAAATTCAGTTAATTATAAAGTATGGCTTTGTAGCTCCGACGAATCAAAATGGAGAAGAAAAAGAAGAGAGCCAGTGGACAAAGAAGGAGCAGAGTGATTCTGTAGCGAACAACCGTGCAGAATATCACCTGCTGAGCGTGTTGCCGCCTCAAGAAGTCAACCGCATCGGAAGCTACTCGTCGGCCAAAGAACTCTGGGAGAAGTTCCTGGAACTCCACGAAGGGACATCCGAAGCAAAACTAGCTAGAAGAGACATCCTCCGGAACAAACTGACGAACATTCGTCTGGAAAAAAGTGAGAAGGTAGCCGATCTACACGCGAAGGTAAAGGAATTGATTACTGGTCTCGAGAACCTCGGTGAAACGGTAACAAACCAGGACACCATACGCTACGCACTCAATGCGTTTCCTAGAACTCCAGAATGGACGTCAATCATCGACGCCTATTACATTCAAAGGACCTGGAGGTAAGTACCTTAGAAGAATTGTTCTCTACACTTGAACTACATGAAACCAGGTGTGCCGGGACAACAAAGGAAGCAAGCCAGATGATTGCACTAAATACAACCAAGAAGGATGAACCCGAGTCAGATTCAGAAGAGGATCAGGAAGCATATATGGTAAGAAACTTTTAAAAAAATTTAGATCTAATAAATTTAAAGAAATGCAGAATAAAAAGAATCCAAGAAATAGAACAAGGATGCTTTGCTACCAGTGTCAAAAGGAAGGACACCTAAGAGAGGACTGCCCAGAACTCAAGAAGGACAAAATCAAGGTACCCAAAAAGCACAAGAACCTAAAAGCTACTTGGGACGACACTTCATCATCTGAGTCCGAGATTCAAGAATATGCTGGGCTAGCGCTGATGGCAAGCTACGAAGGGCAAAGTACACCAAAACCCAGCATCGATGAAGGGGGAGTGACCTCAGATGAAAGCAATGAAGCAGGGGGAGATTCAGGCTTCATGTCTGATATGGTAAGTGAGGTATGCCTCTTACCCCCTGATCAACTTTACTTTGGAATTAAATCTATGGTAAAATACATGTATAAATTAGAAAATGAAAATACTAAATTAAAAAATGAAATTTTAGAAACAAAAAGAATTTTGGCAAAACCATGTCTAATAGAGGATTTTGATAAATTGAAACTAGAAAATAAAAAATTAAAAGAAGAAATAGAAAATTTCAAAAAGTCTACCTGTTCAAATATTTATGCTTTTAAAAATTATAGAGGATTAAACTGGTACTATAGGTTTCACCAAAGTCAAATTAGAAAAATATCAAAAGCCTATATACCTAGGAAATACCTGATTAACCCTGTAGGTAGGAACCTCTATTGTGTTCCAAAAATATGTTTAACTTGAATTTAAAATTAGACTTAGCGTTTCTAATTTCTTTATGCGGCTTTGTCTAGAAAGTGGTTGTTGCTCTAATAACCAAGAAGGCCTAGTACCTCACCACTGCCTGGAAGCCAAGTATTGAAATGAAAAGTTTAATTGACTAACTGAAAAAATATTAATTTAAATTACTTAATACTTTAAAAGGGTTATTCAATTTTTTTTAGAGAAAATTTTCAAAAATATTCATGTTCTCAAAAACTTAGAAATCTTTTTAAATTATTCCGTTGCACATTTTTTTTAACTTAGAAATCTTCTGAAAATTTTCTAACTTAGTTTTTTGTTTTTCTTAGAAAAATTCAATTATGTTAGAAATTTACTTAGAATTTTTTTTCACTTATGAAAATTTTCTTTTAAACTTAGAAATTTTCTAACTTATTTTTTTTAAGTTAGAATTTACCTTAGCCTTGTTTAGGAACCCCAATTTTTTATATGATCAAAGGGAGAGAAGTATGTTAAGTCCAGGGGGAGGTATATAATTTTTTGAATTGAATAATCTTTGGACTCATTTGCAAAATTATTTGTTTTTATTGTATTTGTTTACCCTAGCTTAACTTGGGTTGCTCACATCAAAAAGGGGTAGATTGTTGGAACCCCAAGGTGTTTTGATGTGATCAAACAAGTTAAGTTACGTCCTATTTTGTCTAACCCTTGTGTCTAAGTGTACAGGAGCTTAGGAACACAGGAAGTCGAGCAGAAGACGCGACTAGTGAGAAGGACGGCACGGGAGAGAACTGACGGGTTCAGTGCGTCCGAGGGACGAGGTGACCATGGAAGAGTGCACCGGTGGACGAGAAGAACGTACATGACGTTCGAGGGATGAGAAATCGGGAAGGAAGGCTGCTCAAGGAGAAGGCCGGAACTTGGGTTCGGGTGAGCCCTATTCTGGATGGCCGAGATCACCCAAGCTAGCGGAGCCGAAACAGAAGACCCGGACCGAGACGAGCTAAATCGGAGCAGTGGAACCGGACCATAAAAAGTCAACTGGGTTGACTTAAGTGGTCCGGGCGCCCGGATCCATTCCGAGCTCCCGGACCGTCCGGGCGCCCAGAACCATTCCGGGCGCCCGGAACCATTCCGGCCGCTCGGACCGTCTGGGCGCTCGGAAGAGGATTTTGACCAGATCAAGTTTTGACTCGATCTGAATGTTGGGGGATAAAATTTTATCCCCCTAGGGCACCCAGATCCTTCAGGGCGCCCCGACCAGTGCTATAAATATAGCACTGATTAGCACAGATTTTTTAACTCACTTGTAATTAGTTTCTTAGTGCTTTACTTTTCTGTCTGTACTCTCAACGCTATAAAGAGGCTACTCCGCTCGAAGGAGATCGTCATATAGTGCACCGTATTCATCTTGGATTAGTAATCTTCTGATTGCCAACCAAGTAAATCTCTTGTATCTGATTTCTTTAATTATTCTCTGTTTCTTTTATTACAAGTGTCTGTTATTAAGTTGAAAATATGAGAAAGGTATAATTTATTCTTGTAGGGCAATTCACCCCTCCCCTCTTGCCGACCTCCAAAGGGACCATTAAATTTTACTTAGTTAGGAGCCTTTGACGACTCCTATTCTATGACTCAGGTCTCATAGACCTATTGATGGGTAATCCACTAATAACCTATTCCGAAACCGCTGAAAGAGGGAATCGAATGAAAATAAAAAAAGGACAGTGTAGCAACCTACACTTCCTTTAATAATATAAATAAACTCAATTTAAATGTTACCAATAATCGAAGTAGAAGCAAGATCGCTCGTGTGTTGGTGATGATTTATCGGTAGCGATAAGATGTCTCAGAGTCATCACAAGGGCAGTTGGCATGTTCGGAGTTGCAGATGAGTCGTACCACTTTTGAATTAAGTTTTGTTGCAATGCACTGCTCGAACATTTATTTTATTGAGCATTGAAGGCGCCTTCCATGGCACTGGAGGCACCTTTTATCCATTAAGTTTTATCTAGAATAGCTCGTCTCTTATCATCGACGAAGTTTAATTTTATCCAACCGAAGGTGCCTTCCAAGCTCTTGAAGGAACCTTCCATCGCCCCACTCAAGGCGCCTTCCTTCGCATGGAAGGTGCCTCGGGTACTGCTCACCTGAGACATTTTATACTCCTTTTGCCCTACAAAATGTGTTAGTCTAACATAAAATATCCAATTTGTAAAATAAAGTTAGCACAATAAAAATATGATCAAATTATAACTTAAATCCTGTCTTCCCAAGACCATGATCTAGTCATGGTCTCAACTTAGACTTTCCAAATAGCTCTAAGTTGGACCGTGCCTAATGTACCACCGAGACTCGTCCTCACTAGATCTCTTTCTTCCAGTGACTTACCTTACTTACCTTATAGAATCGCTTGAATCTTCCTTGATCCACCAGATCTTCCCACCAGTTGTCAGGTCTGCAGACCCAACTGGACTTTAGTCAGCTGTTAGGTCCCGCAGACTCAGCTAAACTTCTCATCAGATATCGGGTCAGTTCTTGACCTATTTGTACTTCTATGCTAGCTATCAAGTCCTCTAGATCTAGCTGGATTTTAGCTTGGTATCAGACTAATCAAGTCTTACACACTTGGTAGAAAAGTTAGATCACAACACATCTAACTTTACTCCACTTGTCATTTATCAAAACTTAGATTTGATCATTGGTGTCAACTGCATCAACAATCTCTCCCTTTTTGATGCAATGACAACCTATATTAAAGTTAGAAAAATATACAAACATAAATAGTAACAAAAAATGACTTTAAGGGAAATCTAAAATGAAACAGGTAAGTTTTATTCTCTTGATCATTTTAAAGTTAAGTTTTTTTAGATTTTTGTTGGTTTTTCTTCCCTCCTTTGGCATTCATAAAAAAAATATGCATATAAGTATACCAAAGTATGAAATATGAAAATACACAAGTAAGCATATCAAGTGATAAATTTTTTAAAGGTAAATTTTTTGCATAAGAACTTGCAGATTTATTGTAGGGAAGAGTAAATGATTTTAAGAAAGTTTTGCAAAGCATTTCCAAATAATTTTCAAAAAGCCTTTCAAAGCAAGGTTTTCAAAACAATTTATAAAATAGTTTTAAAAACATTTTACATAATTATTTTGAAAAAAAAAATTCAAAGAAATTATCAAAAAAAAATTTCAAGGAAATTAAGGAAATTTTGAAAGGAATTTTCAAAATTATGCAAATGGTTTTCAAATATTTAAAAATTAAAATTTTTGAAAATATTTTGTAAAGATATACCTGCACAAAGTTTGCAAACCATATTTTAAGGCAAATTTCAACACACTTTTCAAAGGTAATTTTCAAAATAATTTTTAGAGAGGTGTTGCAAAGTAATTTTTAAAGTTTAATTTTTCAAGTCAACTATTTTTTAAAAATAATTTTTCAAATTAATTTTGAAAGTCAATTTTCAAAACAAATTTTGAAGTATTTTCAAAAACATCTTTCAATATAGATTTCAAAGTATTATATATATATAGGTGAAAAATGTTTTTCCAAGATATTTTTTTTAAAACAAAAAATATTTTTAATTATTTTTTTAAATATTCTTCCCCTTTAGTTGACACTCTCCATTAATACGTACTAGAGTTTGAGCATGTTAATTAATTTACACAATATATTTTCAAGGCACTTCCTCCCCTTAACCTAGCGCCTTCTGATTATCTTTATTAGCTACAAGAAGTTCTACCTAAGTATCTAGGGAAATTAGTGTTGGGAATATTGATTTTCAGAAAAAAAAATATATTATCTCCTATTTTCTATTCGCCTATTAAGTTTGATTAATCATTAATCAGCTATCTTTTAAAGATTAATCTAGGATTAAGTTAATTAAATTGAAATTAAATATCAGGCTAGATTAACTAAATAATAAATAATCATTATCAATAGTTTATTGATTAACTGTTATTTACTTAACTAAATTCAATAATTTAGTAATTAACTTAAATTCAAGATTAATCTATTGAGTTAATTAATTAATTAATGAAAGTATTAGTTTTAATTTAATTTTAATTTACTTCATCTTTAAGTTTTAATTAGATTTAACTTAAGTTCAATCATTAATTAAAGTTAAGTTAAATTAGGATTAACAAAGTTTAGAGTTAGTTAGGTTGTAAGTGTAGGATCGTTGCGTTAGAAAGAGGGGGGAGGGGTGAATAGCACTCGTGGCCAATTCATTTCGAAAAACACAATCAGAGATAATGTAGTGGAAAGAAAAACAAAAAGAAAAAGCAAACAACGCTAACACGACCAAGATTTACTTGGTTCGGAGCTTGTAGCGACTCTTACTCCAAGGCTAGCACGTGAAAGTGCTCTCGATGGGTAATCACTAATCAATTCGTAAAGATTACAAGTGCAGTTTGAAGTAATTACAAGTAATTCAAAAACTAAGAATACTGATAACTTTATAGGATGAAAGCTTCAGTAGAGTCGTCATCAGAGCTTTTGGATGTCGTAGAGATTTTATTGGAGTAGTGCGCAAATGCAGAAGTCATTCTGAATGTTATTTTTAAGCTCCCAGTCGAATGCTACTTATATAGGATGTTATGAGCACCTGGAACCTCTCTGGGCGCCTGGACCACGTGTCTCGGCCAATTGACGCACTCCACGTCAGCTTGTGAATGACTTTTCGAGTTCGGATGCCTGGACCGAGTCTAGGCGCCTGGACCGCCTGGGCACCCCAGGCCCATCCAGGCGAGCTTGATCTGGGAGCCTGGATCAGCTCCAGGTGCTCGGACCGACTTTTTCCAGCTTTTTGTTTTCTGCAAAATAAATGTAGTCTAGGTAGTATAAAATATATGTAAAATATGAATTTGACAGCCTCTGACTATCCGGTTCTAACTTTGAGTTTCACTAAAACTTTAGGTCAAACCGACGCTTACTATTCCCTCTTCAGGGGAATGAGTCCTCACCAACTCCTCTCAAGAGAGTTTACCTTTTACCAGATCGGTCCTCCACGACCATTTGGACTTTTGCTCAGCGCCCAAGACTTCAGGTCTTCATGCTGAATGTCCGCTCCACGACCCGTCCAGACTTCCACCTGGTCTGCGACTACTAAGATTTTCACCTAGAGTCCCCGACTCTAGGATTTCTCCTAAAGTGCTCGACCCGCCAAGACTACACATTTCCTAACCACAATTAGGACTTTCCACCACCTAGGGTTACCTCCCCCTAGGGTTTTCCACTTGCCTAGAATCCACTAGGACTTTTGTCTAAGCACACTTAGGACTTTCCTGCAAGCTCATTCAACCTTGTTAGACAACAAGAAACCTTAACTTTGGACCCTTAGCCATAATCAAAACTTAGGTTCGATCATTTGGTGCTCCCTGTATCAACAAAAATTTTGAATAAGTTAAAATTTTATTAAGATTTATTGATAGGTTAAATTAAGATAAACATTTTAATTCATTAAATTAAGGTATTAATTAAATTAAGTTTTCAATTAAGGTTATCCAAACTTATTAATTAAAGTTAAGTTTATGGTAAAGATTAACTAAATTGAGTTGAATTTAGTTTAATTAAATTGAGTTGTTAGTTAGGTTAGATTAATGTCTTGAGTTTAATTCTATTAAGTTTTAATTTAAATTTAATTTATGAGCAATAATATGCTCAAGGAAAAAATCTCAAGGAAAAAATCAAGGATAGACACATAAAGTCATGACCCATCATTTCACTTTTTGTGGGCCCCATCACTTTATGTGTCTATCCTTGAGCTTTTCCTTGAGCATATCATTTTTCTTAATTTATTTAGGATTTCATTAAAGTTTTATAGTTTGTAGTTAAAGTTTTATTTTTTTATTTTATAGATTTAATAGAGGTTTATGTTTGGTTTTAAATTTATTATTTATTTTAGGATGAATAATTCATAGTTAATTAATTTTAGGTTTTATTTTAAGTTAATATTTTAATTTAAGTATAAATTTTAATTAAGTTTTTAAGTTTTAGCTATGTGTTTAAATTATTTTTTAAAAAAAATTATAAAAAAAAAAAAAGTTTTTGTTATTTTTGAAAATATTTTTTTTTAAAAAATTATTAAAATATTTTTAATAGATTTTTTAAAAATTATTTTTTAAAAAAATTTTAAAATAATTTTAAAATTAATTTTTATTTTTTAAAAATAATTTTTAGTGAATTTCTAAAATATTTTGTAATATAAATTTATAATGAATTTTAAAATGATTTTAAAAATATTTTAAAGATAACTTTTTAAAATATTTTTAAAATGATTTTTTAAAGATTTAAAAAATAATTTTTTAAAGGATTTGAAATAGTTTGTAAAAGATTCTATGATAAATTTTTAAAATAATTTTTTAAAAGTTTTTTAAAATAATTTTTTAAAATATTTATCTGTATTATTATTTTTTTTAAATTTTGAATTTGTTAAATTATCTTTATCTTGGATAAAATTCCTTAGCTTGATATTATCAAAATTTTTAAATAAATTATTAAGAATTTTATTAATTTTATCTATATTGACTTTGTCATTTTTACGATTTTTATTAATTAATTTATTTAAATTCAGATTTTCTGAATGAATTGAATTTGAATGTCTGAATTAATTGAGTTTATATTTTTATTAAGTTTGGAATGATCAGAATTATTCAAAATTTTCAACTCTAATTTATCATGTAAAATATTATCTGATCCTGTCCGAATCGCTGAACCAACGGACGCTGGGCATGTGGCGCTCTCCTGACAGCTGACGTAGATCCTCGGCCGGTCGGACGGCGCTCCGGCGAACCTGCACAGAAGTCGGGCCGGGAAGGGGTTCCCGGCGACGACCCTCCGACGCTCAAGTCAGGCAAGCAAGTAGTGAAAAAGTGGCTCTCTAAATATTAGAACGCGTACCTCCGGCGAAGGATGAGGGCCTTTATATAGGGCAGCGGAGAAGCGAGTGCACACATATCGAGGTGTACACGTATCCGTGGCCCATACCCCAGTAAGGGCTTGTCAGTGAGCTTACCTGACCCATACTGCTACAGTCCAAGCATGTCCTCGATGGGACAACGGAACCCCACGTCGTGTGATTTGGAGTATGACCATATCACGAAGCATGCCAGCTGTCAGAAGATGTCCCTTGTCTTTTTCCCCAAACTCCTGCCGTGCGTCCGACCGTCCCACGTCCGCCTTCCGTCCGACCGGTCATGTATGATGGTACACTTGGGAAATTATCGGTAATGTGTTTTGTGGCGACTGTTAGCAGTATGCTTCATGTCTTCGGCCGAGCGTGCTGTCCGCTCGGCCCTACGATCTTGCCCAATGAGCGCCGGAACCCCGACTTCCATAGGGGTGCCTTTTGCCCTCGGCTAAACACCGGGCGGCCGCCCGTTCGGTCAGCCCCCTTTCTCCGGTCGGCCTAGCTGGTCCGACCTTCTTCGATGGACCGCCCGGCTCTTTGACTTCCACGTGGCGTTGACCCCTTACAACGAGGGTCCCCTGTTCTTATCGCCGGATCACTTGCCTCCCCTTCAAGTCTAGTCGAAGGAGGCGATTAGTCCGACTGACTGGACTGCGAGTCTGGCCGGGCGGTTAGTATTCTCCAATCGGCCTACCGCAGAGATGGCCTTGAGTGAATCACCAATGGCCTTCATCAGATCTCCTCGTAATCTGCGCCAATCTTCGACATTAAGGCTGAGCATGCGTTCATTAAATGCTTCGAATGGTCGAATGCCACGTGGCGCAACGCCATCATCGTACGGCGGCGGTGGCATGGTGCTTTGATGTGATCGAAGCGATTCGAAATGGACGGCCCGATGCACGCTTTAATTCCCGTGACCTGGATCCAACGGTGGAGACCGCCTGACCTCCACCCTATAAATCCTTCGTTTCCTTCTCTCTCGCATTTGCCTTTGCGATTTCGACCCCTGCCCCCAACGCTTTGGAGCTCCGGCGATTCCGCTTCTGCTTTCCGACGACCTCCGGCGCCTTCTTTCCGCTCCTTCTCATCGTAAGGCCATCTTTCCTTGTTTCCGGTGCTTTCCTTACATTCCTTTTCCATATTTTCATCCTCGGGATATCTTTTCGTTCGCTGTCTTCCTCCTTTTGCCTTTTTGCCTTTTCGATTCCTTCCGATCGGACCATGGCTAGTTCTTCTCATCCGGAAGACCAGTCCCTTGTGCCATGGTACACCACCATGCAGTCACGCTTCGACCAGCGTGACTTTGATATCCTGACTGATAATTTTGATATTCCCGACGATTTTGAACTTCTTTGAGCCGGTCCTTCCGCTCGGCCGCACAGGCCGCCGCGCGGAGCCTTCTGTGTCTTCCGCGACCAATTTCATCGTAGATGTTTGTAATTTTTTTGGTGTGCCGCTCGGCAGTCTAGTACCCAACACCTTTCGTCTCCTCTGCGGTGTTGTTATTTTGTTCAAGATTCACAACATCCCCCTCCGACCGGAGGTCTTCTTTTATTTCTACTACCCCAAGCAAGCCGAGCCGGGCACCTTCATGTTCCAAGCTCAACCCGGCTTAGTCTTCTTCAACAAGTTACCTACTTCCAATAAACATTGGAAGGATTATTTTTTCTACATTCGTATGCCCGATCAGGCCAACTTCCCGACCTAGTGGCAGGTCAGCCTACCTCCCACTCCCGAGCTGAAGAAATTCAAGACCCGACCGGACTATCTCCACGCTGCAAATATACTAGCCGGTCTACGACTTGACATCAACAAGCTTCTTCACGAAGGAGTGATGTACATCTTCGGCCTGAGTCCTATACGGACTCCTCTTCCGACCGGATTCGGTAAGAATTTTGCTTGGGCATTTGCTTTAATTGCTAACTGATTTCTTTTCTTTCTCCTGCAGGTGACATCGCCATGGATTCGGTGATGGCCGGCGTTCTGAAGAGAAAGGCGGCGGCGCTAGAGGCCGCGGCGGCCAAGGAAATGGAAGCGCTGGGTATTCAGCCGGTCGGCTCCCATGAAGGAGAGAGCGGGACTCAAGCTGAGTCGGCCGCTCAAGCTTCTCAACAGAACGTGGCCAGTGGAGCTACCCCTCCCCGGAGAACCAACTGCCCCCGAGGAAGGTTCCGCTCGGGAGGAGGAGCAGCCTCTACCAAAGAGGCGTCGGGTGGAGACTCCGCTGCTCTCTGCTACCTCCGCGGTCCAACCCTCCGACCGGGCCACCGCAATCGCTCGAGGCAAGGCGTCTGAGGCCGAAACCATTTCGCTCGACCGGACGCCTTCTGACTGGGATGAGCCAGCTGCTCCAGTTGAGGCTACTCCGATCAGCACCCTCCCGCCTGCTCGTCACTCAGTCCAGCGCTCGACCATTCATTCCCAGTTTTCTACGCCGGCTTCTGATCCCCTTCCGACCGCCGGTCGGACGACCCCCGGTCATGGCCGAACGATTTGGGTCACTCTTCATCTACCGACTGAAGAGCTACTGCCAGAGGCCGACCGCCCAACCGCGCCCGAGCACACCATTACCTTGAAAGGGCCCCTAGCTGAGATGTGGGCCGATGCTCGGGCACGAACAGCGCTGATCCCCCTCCGAAACTTGGCCCATAGCCAAATGCGAGAGGCCACGGGGGTAAGTTCGTTTTCTTCAAAGTCGGGGATGTATTATCTCCGCTCGGCTACTAACAACTTCTAATTTTCCTCTCTTGCTTGCCAGAGATGGGTGGAAGAGATAGCTGTCTCCAACCGCCTGGCGATGGTGGACGAGGAATTGAGACAACTGAAGGCGGCTAGCGGTCCGTCCGGCTCTCAAGGCCCCTCGTATGCCGAGCTGCAAAAGGAGCTGAAGAAAACTCAAAATCTGCTGGCGGCCAAGCAGAAGAAGACAGCCGATCAGGCCCACGCCCTGGCCGAGTCCGAGCAACAAGTCAAGTCGCTCGACACAAAAATAACCTTGGCCACCACTCGGAAAAATACAGCTATCTCCGATCTGGAGAAAAAGAACGTGGAGGCTCGGGGCCTGGAGCTGAAGATAAAGGAGTTGACAGAGCAGCTCGACAGGGAGAAGGCGGGCCGCTCGGCCGACGCGGACAAGCTTCAGAGTCTGAATGAGGTCCTTGCTAGCTCCCAGGCGACTTTCAAAGAATATCAAGATGTCGAGCCGAGTCGAATCGCTGCCTTAAGACAGAGCTACATCCGCTCGCCCGAATTCTCGGAGAAAATATGCGAGCGGATGTACACAGCCTTCGACTTGGCTATGACCGCCACCACCACTTATCTGAAGTCTAAGGGTCTTCTTCCGGAGTCTACTACTATTCCGGCCGGCGATCAAGTGGAGCTTCTGAATAACATTCCCAGGGACCTCTATGATTATATTGAGTAGTTTTCTGTAATTCGGCCACCCGCTTGGATATCATCTTTTTTTGTAATTGGGCCGCTCGGCCTAAAGCTTTACCTTTAATGCAATGTTTTCCTTGTATTTGCTGTCTCCTTTTATAACCAAGATGTGTGTTTATCCGCTCACCCATTATTACTTCTCGTGCTCCCCCACAAGGGATTTTAACAAAGTAATCGTCGTGATCTCCCCGCTCGGCGAAATATACCGTGTTCTCTGATGGTAGAGCTCGTTTACCAAATGCCAAGTACTTTTGGATACTGGGCCAATCGGAGCGTAGAGACGATCGAACGGTATCGAAATCGCGTGCCTCGGGACATTAGATGCTTTAATCCGCTCGGAAGATTTATAGACGCCGTCTCGTCTCTCGATTTTTAATGTCTGAGATCGACGGTCTTCCGCTCGGAAGATTTATAGACGTCGGCTCGTCTCTCGATTTTTAACGTCTGAGCTCAACGGTCTTCCGCTCGGAAGATTTATAGACGCCGGCTCGTCTCTCGATTTTTAACGTCGGAGCTCGACGGTCTTCGCTCGGAAGATTTATAGACGCGCCTCTCGATTTTTAATGTCGGAGCTCACGGTCTTCCGCTCGGAAGATTTATCCGCGGCTCTCGATTTTTAACGCCGGAGCTCGACGGTCTTCCGCCGGAAGTTATAGACGCCACTCGTCTCTCGATTTTAACGTCGGAGCTCGACGGTCTTCCGCCGGAAGATTTATAGCCGCTCTCTCGATTTTTAACGTCAGAGCTCGACGGTCTTCCGCTCGGAAGATTTATAGACGCCGGCTCGTCTCTCGATTTTTAACGTCGGAGCTCGACGGTCTTCCGCTCAAAAGATTTATAGACGCCGGCTCGTCTCTCGATTTTTAACGTCGGAGCTCGACGGTCTTCCGCTCGGAAGATTTATAGACACCGGCTCGTCTCTCGATTTTTAACGTCGGAGCTCGACGGTCTTCCGCTCGGATGATTTATAGACGCCGGCTCGTCTCTCGATTTTTAACGTCGGAGCTCGACGGTCTTCCGCTCGGATGATTTATAGACGCCGGCGCGTCGCTCGAGTTTTAAGGTCGAGTGACTGGCTTCCGCTCGGACGTTTATAGACGTCTCTCGATTTTTAACGTCAGAGCTCGACGGTCTTCCGCTCGGACGTTTATAGACGCCGGCTCGTCTCTCGATTTTTAACGTCGGAGCTCGACGGTCTTCCGCTCGGAAGATTTATAGACACCGGCTCGTCTCTCGATTTTTAACGTCGGAGCTCGACGGTCTTCCGCTCGGATGATTTATAGACGCCGGTGTTGGTGCAACATCCCTCAGGTCAAGGTTGACCTGGTTGACCAAGCTGAGTCTTGGTTTGAGTTTAGATGTTTGACAATAAGAAATTGTTTGAAGAAGAGTCAAGTAGGTCAAGGTTGACCGGATACTTGATTGGGAAGTCCTAACTGGGATGTTAGGTAGAATGGAAGTTCTGGTGAGTGAAGTCAGGCAGAAGGAAAGTCCTAGTGAGTGAAGCTAGGCAGATTGAAAACCCTAGTGAGTGAAGCTAGGTGAAAGTCCTGGTGAATGAAGCCAGGTGAAAACCCTAGTGAGTGAAGCTAGGTGAAAGTCCTGGTGAGTGAAGCCAGGTGAAAGCCCTAGTGAGTGAAGCTAGGTGAAAGTCCTGGTGAGTGAAGCCAGGTAAGGGAAAATCCAGATGGATCAAGGATGATCGGACATCTGGTGTTGGGAAGTCCAAGTAGGTCAAAGGATTGACTGGATACTTGGTACGAGGAAATACAGATAGGTCAAAGGGATTGACCAGACATCTGGTGGAAGTCCAAGTAGGTCAAGGGAGTGACCAGATATTTGGCATGAATAGAAAAGTCCAAGTGGGTCAAAGGGATTGACCAGACACTTGGTGGGAAGTCCTAGCAGGTCAAAGGAGTGACCAGATGCTAGGCATGATGTACCAACAGGTCAAGGTTGACCGGATGTTGGTTTGAGAGGCTTGGGACTTGGTTTTGGGCAAAAACCAAGTACTGGATCGATCGCGGATCGATCGCCTTCTTTCCGAACAGAAGCTCTGGGATCGATCGCTGGATCGATTCAGATGTCCCAATCGATCGATCGGAACGATGTTGCTTCGCGCGATAAGCGCCGGATCGATCCGTGGATCGATCCGCATTTTTCCGTAGCAGAGCGCCGGATCGATCCGTGGATTGATCCAAAGCCTCCCCGATCGATTGGGAACATTCAAATCGATCGGGATCCGACCGTTGGCGTCGATAAAGGCCGCAGGCGCACGTTTCCTTCGGCATCTCTTCGCAGATTCATCTCAGATCTCTCGCCAGCTTCTTCACAGCACTCACAAAGCTCAGATCGCCAGTTCTTGAAGGATCTTGGAAGGTTTCCAAGTCAAGAGGTGGATCAAAGCCAAGAAGAGAAGTTAGGGTTAGGGTTTGTACTCATTGTAAGCTTGTAAGCTTGTATTTCTTGTATCCTTTCCCTCTCTTCTTATGTTGAGTCTTGTAGGGCTTCTCCGCCCTTGGTAGTTACCATAAAGGAGAGTTTTACTTAGTGAAGGGTGTGTGTGTTGGTGTGGATCCTTGGATTAGTCACCTCTTGTGAGGTGGATACCAAGTAAACCAACCGTGTTAGCGTTGTGTGATTGTTTCTTTGTATTTCCGCTGCACATCCTTGAAGAAACAAGCAACGGCGAGCAACGCCGAGCAACGAGCGAACGCGACGAGCTATTCACCCCCCCTCTAGCTACTTTTGGTCCCAACAGCCGGCTCGTCTCTCGATTTTTAACGTCGGAGCTCGACGGTCTTCCGCTCGGATGATTTATAGACGCCGGCTCGTCTCTCGATATTTAACGTCGGAGCTCGACGGTCTTCCGCTCGGAGGGTTTATAGACGCCGGCTCGTCTCTCGATATTTAACGTCGGAGCTCGACGGTCTTCCGCTCGGAGGGTTTATAGACGCTGGCTCTCAATATTTAACGCCGGAGCTCGGCCTTCCGCCGGAGGATTTATAGACGCTCGTCCCTCGATATTTAACGTCGGAGCTCAACGGTCTTCCGCTCGGAGGGTTTATAGACGCCGGCTCGTCTCTCGATATTTAACGTCGGAGCTCGACGGTCTTCCGCTCGGAGGGTTTATAGACGCCGGCTCGTCTCTCAATATTTAACGTCGGAGCTCGACGGTCTTCCGCTCGGAGGGTTTATAGACGCCGGCTCGTCTCTCGATATTTAACGTCGGAGCTCGACGACCTTCAAGGCTAATTTCAACACGGTCCGAGCGGCACGTGGTCTTCGTGTAGTCGGCCGTTCGACCAATAATTTCAAAATGCGTTTTATCACTTTGCCTCCTGCATTAAAAGGACACAGGCGACCAAGACATACATAAAATGAATTACATCGGCGCACCTTTCACCCAGCTCGGTCCGGCTGGAGGTGGTTCGCTCGGCCATCCTCTTTCCCCTTGAATGCCGATCGGATCATTATCTCGGCCCCTTGGTGAGATGTTCTCCGGTCGAAACTCGGCTTCCGCTCGGCCTCCTGACTCTGGCGTCGCTTGTTGCTCCATCCGCTCGGCTTGCGCCTTCTGTTTCTGTTGCTCCACAAGCTTAACCTCGATCAGAGCGTCGAGCTCCTCCGTAGTAAGGGCTTGTCAGTGAGCTTACCTGATCCATACTGCTACAGTCCAAGCATGTCCTCGATGGGACAGCGGAACCCCACGTCGCGTAATTTGGAGTATGACCATATCACGAAGCATGCCAGCTATCAGAAGATGTCCCTTGTCTTTTTCCCCGAACTCCTGCCGTGCGTCCGACCGGCCCACGTCCGCCTTCCGTCCGACCGGTCATGTATGATGGTACACTTGGGAAATTATCGGTAATGTGTTTTGTGGCGACTGTTAGCAGTATGCTTCATGTCTTCGGCCGAGCGTGTTGTCCGCTCGACCCTACGATCTTGCCCAATGAGCGCCGGATCCCCGACTTCCATAGGGGTGCCTTTTGCCCTCGGCTAAACACCGGGCGGCCGCCCGTTCGGTCAGCCCCCTTTCTCCGGTCGGCCTAGCTGGTCCGACCTTCTTCGATGGACCACCCGGCTCTTTGACTTCCACGTGGCGTTGACCCCTTACAATGAGGGTCCCCTGTTCTTATCGCCGGATCAAAGATGGTTGGCCCCTTCTTGCTTGGACACCAAGCAAGGGGTCGGCCCCTTAAGAGAAGAAGGTGGTCAGCCCTTGGCTTGGTCACCAAGCCTTGGGCCGGCCCTCTCTTGGACACCAAGAAGGGCTTTTATTTGGATGGACCTGAGGCTTTAATGAGGCTACGACAGAGACCTAGAGGAGAAATTGATTTTGGCCTTCCGATGAGCTTGAGTATCCCGTATTCGCCCCGAACACACAACTCAAGTTCACCAATAATAGCTCATTCCACTAGAGAGTTATTATTGCACTACCGCACCAATCCCAAATTACATTATGGGCTCCTTCTTACCATGAGTGTATTAGTCTCCATGTGTTTAAGATAACGAATGCCGACTAATTAAGTAAGTTACTAACAACTCACTTAATTAATATCTAGTTCCAAGAGTAGTACCACTCAACTTCATTGTCATGTCGGACTAAGTCCACCTGCAGGGTTTAACATGACAATCCTTATGAGCTCCTCTTGGGGACATTCTCAACCTAGATTACTAGGACACAGTTTCCTTTTATAATCTACAACACACACTATAAGTAATATCATTTCCCAACTTATCGGGCTTATTGATTTATCAAGCTAAATCTCACCCTTTGATAAGATAAAGAAATAAATACTAAATATATATGCTTGTTATTATATTAGGATTAAGAGCACACACTTCCATAATAAATAAGATCTAGTTCTTTTATTAAGTCAGTATAAAAAGAACTTACCTAAAATAGTCCTACTCAATACACTTAGAGTGTACTACTGTAATTTATTAGTCAAGATAAACTAACACCTAATTACACTACGACTATTCCAATGGTTTGTTCCTTTCCATCTTAGTCGTGAGCAACTGTTTATAATTTATAAAGAACTGATAACATGATCTTCTGTGTGTGACACCACACACCATGTTATCGACAATATAAATTAATTGAACAACTACACTTAACAAATAAATGTAGACATTTGAGCAATGTGATTCTTTTATTTCAAAATAAATGTTTACAAAAGCTAGGCTTTTAGTATACACTCTAACAATCTCCCACTTATACTCAAAAACTAAGCTGCCATATCTGCTGCCATACATCTGATTCCCATCCCCTCCATATGTCGATCAAAAGCTTTCGCCGGAAGGGCCTTAGTGAAAGGATCTGCCAGGTTATCTGCTGATGCAATCTTGGCGACGACAACTTCTCCTCGCTTGACGATGTCTCGTATCAGGTGTACTTGCGCTCTATATGTTTACTCGCCTTACGGGCTCATGGTTTCTTCGAGTTTGCAACTGCACCACTATTATCACAATAAATTGTGATGATTTTGGACAAACCAGGAATCACATCTAAGTTCATTAGGAAGTTCCTGAGCCATACAACTTCTTTGGCTGCCTCAGAGGCTGCCACATACTCAGCTTTCATGGTTGAGTCTGAAACGCATTTGTGCTTAACACTCCTCCATGCAATGACTCCACCTCCTAAAGTAAACACATAGCCTGATGTAGACTTACTGTTGTCCCTATCTGATTGGAAATCCGAATCCGTGTAACCCACAGGGAGCAAATCGTCTCCTTGGTAAACTAGCATATAATCTCTAGTCCTTCTCAGGTACTTCAATATATGTTTTACAGCAGTCCAATGTCCTTGTCTAGGGTTACTCTGATATCTACTAACCATGACCACGGTAAAACAGATATCAGGTCTTGTACAGAGCATTCCATTCATTAGGCTTCCCACAGCCGAAGCATAGGGAACTGCCTTCATGTCCTCTATCTCCTTTGATGTCTTCGGAAACATCTCTTTAGATAAAGTTACTCCATGCCTAAAAGGTAAGAAACCTTTCATGGAGTTCTGCATGCTAAAACGAGCAAGGATTGTATCTATATATGAAGCTTGAGATAGGCACAACATCCTTTTCTTGCGATCCCTTATGACTTTGATCCCAAGGTTGTGTGCACATTCTCCTAAGTCCTTCATATCGAATTGTTTGGACAACCATACCCTTACGTCCGATAACACTTTGACATTGTTGCCAATTAACAAAATATCATCTACGTATAGTACAAGAAATACCATCACGTTTCCATTACACTTCTTGTATACACAAGACTCATCCGAACACTGAATAAATCTATATGACTGGATCACTTCATTAAACCAGATGTTCCAAGATCTTGAAGCTTGCTTCAGTCCATAAATAGACCGATTCAGCTTGCACACTAGATGCTCTTTGCCCTTTTCAATGAACTCCTCTGGTTGCTTCATATGAATGATTTCTTCAAGACTTCCATTAAGGAAAGTTGTCCTGACATCCATTTGCCAAATCTCATAATCCATATGAGCAGCAATGGATAAGAGTATCCGGATAGACTTTAGAATAGCTACCGGCGAAAAAGTCTCCTCATAATCGATTCCCTCTTTCTGAGTATACCCTTTTGCAACAAGCCTTGCCTTGAAGGTTTCTACCTTCCCGTCTGTCCCTCTTTTCCTTTTGTAGATCCACTTGCATCCAACGGCTTTACACCATCTGGTGGTTCTACAAGCTCTCAGACCTTATTAGAATACATAGACTCTATTTCAGAATTCATTGCCTTTTGTCAAGATACTGCATCTATATCTTGGAGTGCTTCGTCATATGTCCGGGGATCAGGTTCATGTTTACCTGAGATCAAGTCCGAAGACTCTCCCAAAAACATGAATTTCTCAGGTTGCCTCACAACCCTCCCACTACGATGAGGCACTGTTTATGGTTGTGTATCATGTGTGACACGTGTTGCAGTCTCTTGTGGTACTTCATCTTGTATTGTTGGTACTGAAGTAGACGTGTCCTCTCTCATTTCTTCTAGAACAATTTTACTTTTGGGCTTATGATCCATTATATAGTCTTCTTCTAAAAACTGGGCATTTGTGCTAACAATGACCTTCTGGTCTTTAGGACTATAAAATAAACCACCTTTCGTTCCTCTAGGATAACTCACAAACACGCGAACTTCTGTATGAGATTCTAACTTATCAGTATTTGCTTTCAGAACATGTGTTGGACTACCCCACATCTGAATATGTCTTAGACTGGGCTTTCGCCCATTCCACAATTCTGTGGGAGTAGAAGGTACTGATTTAGAAGGTACTAAGTTCAGAATGTGCGCTGCTGTTTTCAGAGCGTATCCCTAAAACGAATTTGGTAATTCTGAATAACTCATCATCGATCTAACCATCTTCATAAGAGTCCTATTCCTTCGTTCCGCCACACCATTCTGTTGGGGTATACGGTGCAGACAACTGGGATTGAATCTCTGCCTCTGATAAGTAATTCCTAAACTCTCCCAAGAGGTATTCGCCACCACGATCAGACCGTAGTGTTTTGATACTTTTACCAAGACATTTCTCCACATCAGCCTTGTACTCTTTGAATTTTATCAAAGCACTCAGACTTGCGGCGCATCAAGTAAATGTATCCGTATCTCAAATAATTATCTATAAAAGAGACAAAGTATTCGAAACCACCTCTTGCCTGGATAGACATAGGACCACACAAATCAGAATGAACCAGTTCTAACACATCTTTGGCTCTATACCCCTTGGCCTTAAAAGGTCTTTTGGTCATTTTACCTTCCAAGCAAGATTCATAGGTTAGAAAGTTTTCCAACTCTAATGTACCCAAGAGTCCATCGGCTATAAGCCTTT
The DNA here is from genome assembly GCF_018446385.1 of Zingiber officinale. Classification (NCBI taxonomy): domain Eukaryota; kingdom Viridiplantae; phylum Streptophyta; class Magnoliopsida; order Zingiberales; family Zingiberaceae; genus Zingiber; species Zingiber officinale. The sequence goes on along the minus strand of NC_056007.1, from coordinate 51,490,653 downwards.
GAATCCTACTTAAGTTAATATGACCAAGGCTTAGATGCCAAAGATATGTATGGTTCATTTCTGAAGGTTCTTTTCTCTTATTAGAGTTAGAAGATGTGTTATTAATTTCCATTTGTTGCTTTATGGGAGAAATTGGATTTAATGTATATAAATTGTCAACCAATGCACCAGAACATATAATAACTCTATTTTTCTTTATAACTACATTGTTACTGAAAGAAACAGAATATCCATCCAAATACAGTTTAGAAACTGAAATTAAATTCTTTCTAAAACTGGGTACATAAAGATAATTTCTTAAAACCAAACTTTTATTCCTATCAAAAGATAAGTAGACGTCTCCCACTGCAACAGCCGCCACCTTAGTAGCATTGTCCATGTAGACAGCTATCTCTCCTTCAAATAGTCGTCGGGTTTCCTGGAACCCCTGCAAAGAGTTGCAGACATGATCAGTGGCTCTTGTATCTACACACCAGGTGCTGGTAGATAACACCGCTAAACATGTTTCAACTACTAGAGAATGAGATATACCTTTATTGTTCTGATTCCTACGAGGATAGTCCGCCTTCCAATGTCCTGACTGCTTGCAGATGAAGTACTTACCCTTCGACTTCTTCATTCCATCTTTTTGTCCTATACCCTGAGGTTTATTCACCTTCTTTGCTAAAAAGACCTGTTTCTTCTTCTTCTTCTTGCCTTTCGACGTAGAAGTAGAACCATTTTCAGGATAGTGAATCTGATAACTGTGACGAAATATACCTTCTGCTGCCTGTAGTTCTGTCAGAAGTTCAGCCAACGTATACTCCCTTTTATTCATGTTATAGTTCAGGCAGAACTGCTCAAAACTTCTAGGCGTTTAGAGAATTATATTGACCTAGGTTTTCCCATCGATTTCACCTCCAAGGACTTGTATTTCGTTCAGATAAGTCATCATTTTGAGGATATGATCCCTTACGAGTGTCCCCTCCGACATGGTGGCTATCATTAACTTTCTTATTGCCTCTTGCCTAGCAGTCCAACTCTGGTGCCCAAAGAATTCTTTGAGATTGTTCATTATATCATAAGCAGTTGATAAATCTTGATGCTGATGTTGCAATACATTTGACATTGAAGCCAAAATGTAACACCGCACCATCTCATCTGATTTTACCCATTTCTTATGATACTCAATCTCCTCTGGGGTAGAATCACCATTAGGTGTATCTGGGCATACCTCTAACAGTACAAACTTATAGCTTTCAGCAGTTAAGACAATATCCAGGTTTTTTTCCAATCTATATAGTTGGGACCAGTAAGTCTATTCTCTTTTAGAATAATGGCCAGTGGGTTGAAAGTCATCCTAAGAATCACAAAAAATAAACTTTGGTCAAGACTCTAAATTTAGAATAATATTAATTCCTCAAACAATACTATTTTAAATTAACCAACACCTCAAATCACCGTGAATTTTGCATGCCACGATAGTGTGGATGTATATAAAATCAAACATTTGTAAGAGGAGGTTTTACCCATTAATTTTATTCTTGTCAACCTAACTTTATGACAAATAAAATTAATAGTTGGTTTTCCTTCGGTCACACAAATAATAGCAATGACTCCGATGGGGAGGATACTATTAGACATGTCTAAGTGTATACCATTACTTGACACTTAGTCTATTAATAAAATTGTGCCCCTTCCGATGGGGAAGATCATACGCTCTTAATTAATTTTCTATAGTCATCCAAAATGGAAGTTTGATCTAGTGATCCACAAACAAACTCATCCAATATGGAGGAAGGCACTCAGAGCCAACACGCAAGTTTGTTTGCATCACTTACAAACCAGTAATGGAGACTGTGGAATTTATTTAAAAAAAATTCCTCTCCCACTTAGTTATTTAAGATGAGGAATTTTAACCTATACAAGCATACCTCATATGCACACACACACACACACATCACAATAAATAACAGCAATAAGTTTAGAAATTAATTTTTCAACTATTCTGGTCTTTTCCATCACTATCTTCAGTATGCTCCAACCCTAGCTGCTGCCATCTTTAGCCATCGCCATCGGGTCCAGTCATCGCATTTATCTTGTTTCTTATTCCGCTGTGCCTCTGGTCCTCCAATAGCACCACGCCTTGCAAGATTACGATCTGCGACAAATATAGAATTTTACATATATCGATCATATATTCCACAAAAGAATGTACATGTAATCTAGATCGAAAAAACAAAATTCTAAAAACCTAGGGCTAATATAGCTCCTGTTATATTAGTTAAATACAATCATGCACACATAAAATAATGCACTTGACATGTCCAAGGGTACAATCACACACAATATCTATATGTCATAATAGTTGGAGCCTGCAACCACAAAGTTAGCACATCCTACTATTATCCTGCCTAAATTATGTATGACATGTTCATAATTAATTTGAAAACCAAAACACACAGAGGCAAACCCTAGCTCTGATACCAATTGTTGGTTGGTCCTAGGAAGATCATACCGGTTCCACTGTACAAAAATTTTGTACAAGTGTTGAATCTTCCCTAAACAACCTATTGTGTTCTTTAGAAGTTAAATTAGGAATCGCAAACGGAACTTAACATTATTGATTCCAAATTTAACTTATCTGTTCTTAATAGTTTAGATTTGGATCGCAAGCGGAACTTAACACTATTGATCCAAATCAACCTATGTTATAAATTCAATTAAATATTAATTTCCAAAATTATCTTCCAGGATTGCATGGCGAGGCACATGGCCTTCTTGGGTATGAGAGCATCCACCACCACCTAGACAAAGCCTTTTAAGGAAAGCTAATATTTAATTTCCATATATAACTCTAGGTTTAACCAAAAAGAACAATCGAATAATAAATTCGAAAAATAAACAAAAAAACACAACTTTGAAACAAATCCGAAAAACTAGAATCTGTTGGACCCCGTGGTAGTTTTGATGTGATCAACCAAGTTGGTTAGGTCCTGCTGTGTTTGATCCCTGTGTCTGAGTGTGCAGGAGCTTAGGAGCACAGGAAGTCGAGCGGAAGACGCAGCTAGCGAGAAGGACGGCACGGGAAGGGAGCTGACGGGCTCGGTGCGTCCGAAGGACGAGAGAGCTGCGGAAGAGTACTCCGGTGGGCGTGAAGAGCGTGTGCGGCGTTCGAGGGACGTTAAGCCGGGACGGAGGAGAAGGGGAATTGGGTTGGGTGAGCCCTATTCGGTTGGCCGCAATCACCCAAAAGAACGGAGCGAAAGAAAGCGAAGGAAAAAGTGAGCTGGACAAGGCGCCTTGAGGCGCCTTTCAAGGCGCCTTCAACAGTGTTGCGTTATGGATAAAGTTTTATCCACGAGAGGCACCTTGAACCTTGTTGGAGGCGCCTTGGACCCTCGGGATAGACTTTCCAGGAGCTATAAAAAGGCCCCTGGAGCTAGGAATTCAACAACAACTCAAGCAATCAATCTGTAGTGTTTCCTAGCAATAGTTCTGAGCTTTTGAAAGTGTAAACGGCTTCTCCGCCTTCAACAAAGGAGAGTTTCTTTTAGTGCACTTCTATTGCCCTGGATTAACAACCTCCTTGGTTGTAACCAGGTTAATTCTTCTGTGTCTTTCTTTTACTGTTTTATTATTTTGTTAACTATTGCACTAACTAAGTTGAAAGTACGAGGAGGGTATTTTCGTTTTTGTTTTCAGCAATTCACCCCCCTCTTGCCGGTCTCCGCTGCATCAACAAGTGGTATCAGAGCCTGATCGCCTCAGAAGGACTAACCGCCAACTGAAGCACTACGATCAAGACGATGGCTGGAGCAAATATCCATCCCCCGAAGTTCGACGGAGACTTTGCCACATGGAAGCGCAAAATGGAGGTATTTTTTAAAACGGATTTTGATATTCTTATTACAATGAAATATGGTTTTGTAGCGCCGAAAGACAAAGAAGAAAACACATGGAGTAAGAAGGAGCAAGCCGATTTCGTCGCCAACGGAAAGGCAGAGTTCCACCTGCTCAGTGTGCTGCCGCCGCAGGAGGTAAATCGGATCTGGGAGAAATTCCTGGAGCTTCACGAAGGTACTTCCGAAGCGAAGCGCGACATCCTCCGGAACCAGTTAACGAACCTCCGGATAAACCAAGGCGAGAAGGTAGCGCAACTCCAAGCGAGAATCAAGGAGCTGATAACGCAACTAACGAACCTTGGAGAAGAGGTAACCAACCGGGATTCTATCCGATACACGCTCAATGCCTTCCCGAGAACTCCAGAGTGGGCCTCCTTAGTAGATGCGTATTACATCTCTAAGGACCTCGAGGTAAGTACGTTAGAACAATTATTTTCCACTTTCGAACTTCACGAGTCATGAGTTTCAGAACCCAACGGAGCAGAGAAGACAAGTCAGAATATTGTCTTAAAGGCAAAGATGAACAGTTCTGACTCCGAAGCCTCAGTCGACGAATCCGAAGCGGCACTACTGGTAAGACGCTTCAATAAGTTTTTCAATACTAATAAATTTAAACCGCAGAGGCATCATCGAAAGAAGAGGACGGTTCGCTGTTATAACTGCAACGAAGAGGGGCACATCAAAGATGACTGCCCAAAGCTAAAGAGAAAGGAGAAAGAAAGGGAAAAGCCAAAATACAAGAAGCCAGAACCCTTCAAACACAAGAACCTAAAGGCAACGTGGGATGATTCGTCATCCTCCGAATCGGAAGTCGAAGAATTCTCGGGACTAGCACTGATGGCCAACCATCAGCAAGAAGAAACGTCCAGCTCACAGATGAGCATCGACGAAGGGGGAGGAACATCAGAAGAAAGCAGCAGTGAAGGGGGAGCATCACCAGACCAGGTAAGTAAGGTACACAATCTAACCCCAACTCAATCTTTTAAATTTATCAAGTCTCTTTCTAAAGAATTGGATGAATTAGAAAAAGAGAATGCTGAACTAAAGTTGAACCTAGTAAGAGCATGCCTCTTAGAAATGTATGATCATCTAAAATCAGAAAATGAAAATTTGAAATTAGAAATTGAAAAACTGAAATATGCTGCATGCTTAAATCAATTTCCAAATTCAAAATTAAGAATTTATGGTAAATTAAATTGGTATATAAGGAAGCATCAAGGCCAACTTAGAAAAATACCAAGAAACTATGTACCCCCTAGATTTTTGAATAATCCTGTAGGAAGGAACCTCTATTGGGTTCCAAAAACTGTGCTTAATTAATTTTTCAAAAATTAAAAAGCTTACAGTGAGAAAATTAAACATTGAAATTCTTTATGGAAGCTTTGTCTAAGGAAGTGGTTGTTGCTCCAATAACCAAGAAGGCCTAGAGCCTCGCCACGACCTGGAAGCTAAAATATTGAAAGAAAATGTTTAATTAACTTTCTGAAAAAGCATTAAACAAGTATTAAATAATGCTTTGAAAGTTTATCAAATATTTGTTAAAATAAACAAAAATTCCTTAGAATTTTTTTTTTTTAAAAAATTCTAACTTAATTTTTTTTTTTGGTTAGAAATTTTCTTCTGGAAAATTCTAAAAGTTCATTCACTTGACCTAGAAATTTTTTTTTTTTGGGAACATTTGAATATTTACTTAGGATTTTTTATACTTAGAATTTTTTTTTGAAAATTTATTTTAACTTAGCAATTTTTTTTCAAAAATTCATTTTTAACTTAGAAAATTTTCAAAAAACTTCAATCTTACTTGAATATTCTTAAGACCCCATTTTTGCTGTGATCAAAGGGAGAGAGAAAAGTATAAGTTTAGGGGGAGTTAGAGAAAACTTAAAATTTATTTTTTTTAAAAAAAAAGTGTTGCAATTTTACTAATTGCAAAAATTATTCTTAACTTGTTAGTTTAGTAATTTTTCTTTAAAATTACTGTTTTTTGTCTATTTTTAACCCTAACTTGAACTTGGGTTGATGCACTTCAAAAAGGGGGAGATTGTTGGACCCCGTGGTAGTTTTGATGTGATCAACTAAGTTGGTTAGGTCTGCTTTGTTGTGTGTGAGTGTGCAGGAGCTTAGGAGCAGAGGAAGAAGACGCAGCTAGCGAGAAGGACGGCACGGAAGGGAGCCGGCTGGGTGCATCCGAAGGACGAGAGGGCTGCGGAAGAGTACTCCGGTGGGCGTGAAGGCGTGCGGCGTTCGAGGATGTTAAGCGGGACGAAGGTCGCTCGAGAGAAGGCCGGGTGGGTTCAGGTGAGCCCTATTCCGGTTGGCCGCAATCACCCAAAAGAACGGAGCGAAGAAAGCTGAAGAAACTAAGTTGGAAGCTTGGAGGCGCCCTTGAAGGCGCCCTTGAAGGCGCCTTCAACAGGTCAGTTTTGACCGTTTGCGTGCGGATAAAGTTTTATCCGCTGACCGAGCTGGAGGCGCCTTGAATCTTGTTGGAGGCGCCTTGGACCCTCGGGATAGACTTTCCAGGAGCTATAAAAAGGCCCCTGGAGCTTGGAATTCAACAACAACTCAAGCAATCAATCTGTAGTGTTTCCTAGCAATAGTTCTGAGCTTTTGAAAGTGTAAAAGGCTTCTCCGCCTTCAGCAAAGGAGAGTTTCTTTTAGTGCCCTTCTATTGCCCTGGATTAACAACCTCCTTGGTTGTAACCAGGTTAATTCTTCTGTGTCTTTCTCTTACTGTTTTATTATTTTGTTAACTATTGCACTAACTGAGTTGAAAGTACGAGGAGGGTATTTTCGTTTTTGTTTTCAGCAATTCACCCCCCTCTTGCCGGTCTCCGCTGCATCAACAGAATCTAATGTCTCTTGTGTTTGCAATTCATACAAAGAAAAATAACTAGCATGATGCGGAAGAAAATTACTAGTTATACCTTCTCTTTGTATGCTAATGACCCCGAGATCTTCTGCCGTATTCCTCGCCTCGCCTTGGACGTCGTGTGGGCGAGATCCTCCAAGATGAACACCACCCAAAGAACTTCTCCTCCTTCTCTATGTTTCGGCCACCACCACCACCAAGGAAAAGAGAGCAAGGGAAAGGGAAGAGGGGAGAGGCCGGCCACAAGAGGAGCACCAACAAGAGAATAAGAATTGTTATCTCATGAGGTCTCCTCTCCCCATCTTTTATATTACTTGCCCAAGGCAAATATGGAAAGACTTTTTACAAAAATTAAAATCTTCATCTTGTTTTTCCTTTTCCCTTTTTATTTTTCCTTTTCTTTCCTCTTGATTGATTCAATCACCAATCATTGATTGGTTTAATTGATTGAATCTTTTAAAGGATGATTGGCCGGCCCCTTGCTTAGGCACCAAGCAAGGGTGGTCGGCCACAATTAAAAGGAAAGAAATAATCCTTGTAAAAATTTTATAAGCAAAGAAAAAAATTCTTATAAAATTTTACAAGCTCTCTTTTAATTTTCTAAAGTGAATTTTAAAAAAGGAAAGTTTTAAAAATTAAAACCATGTTTTAAAATTTAAAACTTCTCTTCTAAAAATTTCCTTTTTTAACATGTTTACAAAAATAGAAAATTTTAATTTTAAAACTTCTCTTCCTTTTTTCTAAAACCATGAGGATGGTTAAAAAAGGAAAGTTTTAAAACTTTTAAAACTCTCTATTAAACCATGTGGCCTAATTCAAATAAGGAACATTTTTCATTTTAAAATTTCTATTTTAAAACTTATAGTTTTTTATAAAGAGAAGATTTTAAAAATTCAAAACATCCCTTCACTTTTGAATTAATATGGTCAACCCCTTCTTGCTTGGACACCAAGCAAGGGGTCGACCCCTTAAGAGAAGATGGTGGCCGACCCTTGGCTTAGTCACCAAGCCTTGGGACGGCTCTCTCTTGGACACCAAGAAGGGCTTTTATTTGGATGAACCTAAGGCTTTAATGAGGCTACGACAGGGACCTAGAGGAGAAATTGATTTTGGCCTTCCGATGAGCTTGAGTATCCCATGTTCGCCCCGAACACACAAATCAAGTTCATCAATAATGGCTCATTCCACTAGAGAGTTATTATTGCACTACCGCACTAATCTCAAATTACATTATGGGCTCCTTCTTACCATGAGTGTGTTAGTCTCCCTGTGTTTAAGATAACGAATACCCACTAATTAAGTAAGTTACTGATAACTCACTTAATTAATATCTAGTTCCAAGAGTAGTACCACTCAACTTCATTATCATGTCGGACTAAGTCCACTGCAGGGTTTAACATGACAATCCTTATGAGCTCCTCTTAGGGACATTCTCAACCTAGATTACTAGGACACATTTTTCTTTTATAATCAACAACACACACTATAAGTAATATCATTTCCCAACTTATCGGGCTTATTGATTTATCAAGCTAAATCTCACCCTTTGATAAGTTAAAGAAATAAATACTAAATATATGTGCTTGTTATTATATTAGGATTAAGAGCACACACTTCCATAATAACTAAGGTCTAGTTCTTTTAATAAGTCAGTATAAAAAGAACTTACCTAAAATAGTCCTACTCAATACACTTAGAGTGTACTACTGTAATTTATTAGTCAAGATAAACTAACACCTAATTGCACTACGACTATTCCAATGGTTTGTTCCTTTCCATCTTAGTCGTGAGCAACTGTTTATAATTTATAAAGAACTGATAACATGATCTTCTGTGTGTGACAACACACACCATGTTTTCTACAATATAAATTAATTGAACAACTACACTTAACAAATAAATATAGACATTTGAGCAATGTGATTCTTTTATTTCAAAATAAATGTTTACAAAAGCTAGGCTTTTAGTATACACTCTAACAATAAAATGCCCTCGATATGCCCGAGGGTTCAAATCACACACAAACATAATAGGGCCTTAATAGTTGGAACTAGGATGTCTACAACCACAGAGTTAATCTATTTACACATCTTACTATTATCCTGCCTAAATTTATGTATGAAAAGTGCATAATTCAACTGAAAACCAAACACACAGAGGTAGAAAACTAGCTCTGATACCAATTGTTGGGTGCTGCCGGAATTCCATTCTGTTTCCCCTGTACAAAAATTTGTACAAGCACAGAAATTTTTCGAGCAACACATGTGCTTTTCAGAAGTTAAACTTGGATTGCAAACGAAACTTAACATTATTAATCCAAGTTCAACCCATGTGTTCATCAGAAGTTAAACCATATTATAGAAGTTGATTAAATATCTATTTCAAGGATTGACTTCCAGGTCGTTGGCGAGGCACTCGGCCTTCTTGGGTATGAGATCATCCACTACATCCTAGACAAAGTCTTTCAAAAAATTGAATATTTAAACTCCTTATAGTAAACCCTAGGTTTAACTACAGAGACCTCAATCGAAGCACAAAATCGCTAGCCCCTTGTGTTAGTATTTCAGGATCCAAACAAAGGAAAACTAAACTAGTACATAGCGGAAACAATTAACTAGTTATACCTTTCTTTGTATCTTAAAGATCTCTTGATTTTCTATTGTATTCCTCTCCTCCTCTTGGACGTCGTGTGGGTGACGATCTACCAAGACAACACCACCCAAACCACTTCTTTGCATCCAAGATTTTCAGCCACCAAGGGATGCTAGAATAGGGAGCCTCCTTCTCTTCTTCTTCTCCTCCAAGTAACAGACCACAAGAAGATGGAGCCTCTTGATGTCGCCAACCCTTGGTAAAGGAAGCAAGGGGAGAATTGAAAGTGAAGAGGACCGACCACAACAAGGATTAAAAGAAGAGACTTAGGTTGTGTTCTGTTGGGACTTTCGGCCCGCAAAAACCACTTTTTGCATTACGGAAACCCTGAAGTTCCATGCCACCGGATCCGTGCGAAGATTAAAATTTTCGTGTACATGTTTTCTAATCCTAGATCTACACTAGATCTACATGGTAGAGAAGTTATACCTTTGATGCGAAGCCCTTCGCTTATCCCGCTCGTCGAAAATTTACCGGATCTCAAGGGTGTCAAGTGAACACCCCTCTATGTGTATCCACATGAGCAAAAATGGAGAAGAAACCTTAGAGTGTGCTAGCACTCTTGAAGGTTTCGGCCAAGGTGGAGGAGAGGGAGAGAAGAAGATGAGAGGAGGAAGAAGAAGGAGTGAATGAGCACACAAAACATTCAACACCACATTTTAGTGGCCAACCACTTCAAGAGGGGTTTTTAAACTCCATGGAATGTCAAGAGTCACAACTCTTGATCTCCCTCATGAGGTGGCACACACATGTACTATCCTTGATGATGTGGAACATCATCATTGGCCCACTCTATGCCAACTCACAAATGAGGTGGCATTGGTCAAGTCAAACTTGACCTTTCATCTTCCCTTCTCAAGTCAAGTCAAACTTGACCTCTTCTCTCCCATGGTTGATCAAATCTAACCATTTGATTCAAACCAATTTAATTTAATGAATCTATATCCATTGAATTAAATTGACTCAATGAATCCAAATCTAATTAGACTCATTTAACACATGAAACAAATTGAGTCCAACTCAATTAGTTTAATTAGGATTACTCTTAATCCAATTTGGTTCATCACATGAACGTAATCCTCTTGGTTCATCATATGAACCTAATCTCCATCTAATTGCCCTTTGTGTGTGACCCTATAGGTTCTTGTAACGTTGGCAATGCTCCTAAACCCATTTAGAAGCATAAGTAATGAGCGATATCTAGCAACACATCATTACTACCCAAGTTACAAGAATGTTGAGATTCAACATCACCTTGTGACTACTAATTGTGACTCTTAAAAATATATGACAATGTCCTTCTATCCTTGAAATCTAGATTGATCAATTTGAGGCATAGACGGTGTCATCCTCTGATTAATCTAAATCTTTAACTCCAAGCGACCCTTTATCATAGTCAATACCATGAATCTACTTGAAACCTTTAGCTACCAAGCGACCCTTATAGATAAGTCCATCCATGTCAGTCTTTCTCTTAAAGTCACACTTACACCCAATGGGTTTTACCCCTTCAGGTGGATCAATCAAAGTCCATACTTGGTTGGTGTACATGGATTCCATTTCGGATCTCATGGCCTCTAGCCATTTCTCAGAATCTGGGCTCATCACAGCTTCCTGATAGGAGGTAGGCTCATTCTCAACGAGCATAACGTCATCATGGTCAGACAAGAGAAAAGAGTATCTCTCAGGCTGACGACGTACCCTATCAGACCTGCGAAGAGGTATGTCTACTTGAACTGGTTGTTGTTCCTCAACTCCTTGTGGAACAATCTCATCATCCACAACACTTTATGGTTCCAGTTCAACTTCCATCAAGGCTTCAATGCTATGGTCCATATCTTAAACTTCTTTGAGATTGAACGTACTCCCACTAGTTTTTCTAGAAACAAAGTCCCTTTCTAGAAATACCCCAGTCTTAGCCACAACTACTTTGTGTTGACTGGGAATGTAGAAGTAATATCCCTTCGTTTCCTTGGGATATCCTATAAAATAGCACTTATCGGATTTGGGTCACAATTTGTTCGAGACTTGACGTCGAACGTAAGCCTCACAACCCCAAATCCTCATAAAAGACACCTGCGCATCTCTCCCAGTCCATATCCTATATGGTGTCTTTATCACAGTCTTGGATGGAACACGGTTGAGTATGAAGGCTGTTGTGTCCAGAGTATAGCCCCAAAGTGAGATAGGAAGATCGGTGTGACTCATCATAGACCGTACCATATCTAATAGGGTACGATTCCTCCTTTCAGATACACCATTCCACTGTGGTGTTCCATGAGGAGTGAGTTGGGATAGAATCCCACACTTAGCTAGATAGTCACGAAACTCATGGCTTAGGTATTCACCACCTCGATCTGATTGAAGTATCTTAATACTCTTGCCAAGCTGGTTTTGCACTTCATTCTTGAATTCTTTGAACTTTTCAATGGATTCTGACTTATGTGTCATCAGATACACATAATCATATCTACTGAAGTCATCAGTAAATGTAATGAAGTACCTATAACCACCTCTGGCAACGACATTGAAAGGGTCACATACATCACTATGTATAAGTCCTAACAAGTCAGTCGCTCTTTCACTTTGTCCACTAAAGGGAGTCTTGGTCATCTTGCCCAGTAGGCATGACTCACATGTCTCATATAATTCAAAATCAAATGAGTCCAGCAACCCATCTTTATGGAGCTGGGATAAGCGTTTGTCATTTATATGACCTAAGCGACAGTGCCAGAGATAGGTTTGGTTCATTTCATTTGAACCTTTTGGTATTTATGTTATAGATGAGGTTCTCTAAGTCTAGAATATAAAGTCCGTTCATCAGAGGTGCACTATAATAGAACATATCATTTAAATAAACTGAACAATATTTATTCTTTATTATAAACGAAAAACCTTTCTTGTCCAAACAAGAAACTGAAATTATGTTCTTAGTAAGAGCAGGCACATAACAACATTCATCTAATTCTAGTACAAGCTCAGAGGGCAGAGATAGATAGTAAGTCCCTACAGCAACAGCAGCAACCCGTGCTCCATTGCCTACTCGTAGGTCCACCTCGCCCTTCGTCAATGCCCTGCTATTTCTCAACGTCTGCACATTAGTACAAATGTGAGAAGCACATCCGGTATCTAATACCCATGATGAAGAAATAGAGAGATTAACTTCTATAACATATATACCTGAAGTAGAAGTCTCACTTCTCTTCTTTTTAAGATCTTCCAGGTACACTTTGCAGTTCCTCTTCCAATGCCCGGTCTGACCGCAGTGGAAGCAGGTAGCATCCTTAGCAACCCCTCCTTTGGGTTTTAGTGCCTTGCCTTTGCCCTTGGCTTGGGACTTTCCCTTACCTTTAGGCTTGCCCTTGCCCTTATGTTTTTGTACCATCAAAATGGAGTTAGGCTTAACCTTCTTAAGGTTGAGCTCAGCAATTCTCAACATGCTAAGCAGCTCGGGCAGTGGCTTGTCAATTTCGTTCATGTTGTAATTCATGACAAATTGACTATAGCTCTCCGGCAAGGATTGCAAGATCAAGTCAGTGGCTAGCTCTTGGCCAAGGGGAAATCTCAACCTCTGTAGGTTTTCTATGTACCCAATCATCTTGAGTACATATGGACCTACGGGAGTCCCGTCTTGCATCTTGCACTGAAATAGTGCCTTAGAGATCTCGAATCTCTCGTGCCTAACTTGTCCTTGATATAGTCGACGAAGATGTTCAATCATATCATAAGCACCCATCAACTCGTGTTGCTTCTGAAGCTCAGAGTTCATGGTCGCGAGCATGAGACATGACACATCTAATGCGTCATCTTGATGCTTCTTATAAGCATCACGGTCAGCTCGCGTGGCAATGGCAGGAGGTGCCTTAGGAATGGGTGTCTCTAGGACGTATAGTTTCCTTTCCTGAGTGAGAACAATTCTCAGGTTCCTGTACCAGTCCAGGAAATTAGCTCCATTGAGCTTGTCCTTATTAAGGACAGAACGCAGGGAGAAGGTGTTCATGTTTGACGACATGACAATCCACAATAGAAAATGCAGAAAATAAATATCATATTCCACTAATCATTTAATTAGGCCTTTAACTAAATGATGTTTCCACTGAATTATAGAACCTTTGTAGAATCAAGTCATGGATGTGGTCAAACCACACCTACTAGATTCTAACCAAATAGCTATAATTCTTGTGGGACAAGATCCACATCATACTATGCCTTGAGTTAGTTTTGGCTAAATCGCCCAAGACTTAGTATAATCGGTAGGTAACTAATTACCAATTACATCTCTATGCAACTCTTGTTTATAGGATCAAGATCCGCATGTATATTAAAACTTGAGTTAACTTTGGCTAAATCACCCAAGAGTTAATATAAATGTGATTTTGATGTCACGCCCCAGAGGAGTCCCTGTCCGAAGAAATTTCGGCAGCATCTCCCCTGTACGGCGGACAATCTGAAACTTTTCTACAACAATATATACCTCAACCACATGCGGCTGGAATAAACAACAATAATAAATAGATAATCACCATGCAGTTAATATAATTCTCAGCCTCTAGCTGACACAACCACGCAGTAATAAGATGACTCGAAATCAACCCTACTCAACTACACTCGTAAAGCTCAAATCCGAAGAACTCACCTCTTCTGCCGTCCAGGCAGGCATGTAGTAGAGTAAATCCAAATCATACCAAAAATCCATCAAACGATAAGAATTCATACAATATCCATAAGTAAAACAATACAAGACTAAAAACAAAGTCTGATAGAGAAACTAAGATAAAATAACAACTCAAGACCAGCAAAGGACTAGCACTACGTGCAGATGGGGACTAGCGACTGGAACTGCTCCAGACAGTCTCAACCTGAAAATATAACAACAATGGAGGCGGGGTGAGTCCAACACTCAGCAGGTACAACTGATATGCAAAATAAAGTAAATAACATACAACACTAATCATGCGTACAGTCTCCTGAATACGAGAAGGATAAATGCAACTGGAACAAAAATAGGAGAAAACTGTACTAACCAGGATCAAGGTCGTCAGACCGAGAGTGTCATAATCCTGTATGCATGTCAATCATATGCATCCATATAAATGCAGCAAGTAAATGCAGCAAACACAAGCAATAATGCATCATGCATATGATGCCAATGTCATGGTCACCCCTGACGCCAGTCAGCCAACTCACACACAATTGTGAGTCCGAATGGGTAGGGCTGTGACAACCGCGCACTCTGACATCATTACCCCTGATAAGTGACCGAGTGGACGGGATGCTGTCGGAGTACGCCTATCCTCCTACCCCAAATCATAAGTGGGGGAGCGCAATGCTCTCATCTCCCGGTACACGATGACGGGGAGGACTCTCTGCCGGCTACTACGCTGAGTCACACTACCCATGAGCGGACCAACGGAGCCAAACAAAGTCCAACTGCCTGCCGGCTACAACGCTGCTACACTAAACCAACGGAGCCAAACAGAGCGGAACTGTCTGCCGGCTACCACGCTGAGTCACCAGACCAACGGAGCCAAACAGCAGAACTGCCACACACCTGTCTGATATACCACTAACCCATGAGTGGTGGTGTGTACAGATACATGTAACTGGCGATGCGCTCACAATAATGGAGCAGACAATCGCACAGCATGCAATCATGCAAGATGATGCATGACACTAAACATGGCAATATCACAAATAGCATAGCATGCTCTATACATAAGTATAAGATGTGTACTACAAGATAACGAATCAAATAGAAGGTACACAAACAGATAGGGTATCAAATAAACCCTAGGTTCTGAACATAATATATCATATGGTTGGGCCACTACCTAAAGCATGTATGATCAGGTAAATAATAACATGCAGTGCATAATAAGTAAACAAGCAAACATGTAACAGATCATGTAGTGACCAACCAAAACAAATGGAAAACACAATCATGCTATATGTTAAACACATTATTTTGCATATCAAAAGACATAAGTCAAAGTACCCGCCTCCAATAGGATAGTCCAATCTGGTCCAAATTACGACGTCGAGATGCTCGTCTCGCGTCAAAGTCCTGTAATACCAATAGACATACTTTTACTTAACTAAATTCTTATAATTAGTTAAACAAACTCTCCAACCCTAAATTAGAGCGAAAACCCTAATCCACACATAAACCTAAATCCATCTACACATGAACAACTATCTAACATAATTGAATCAACCCATGATCCATAGCATGTATAAAATG
Organism: Zingiber officinale; assembly: GCF_018446385.1. Lineage (NCBI taxonomy): Eukaryota > Viridiplantae > Streptophyta > Magnoliopsida > Zingiberales > Zingiberaceae > Zingiber > Zingiber officinale. Next base: position 51,475,004 of record NC_056007.1, on the reverse strand, counting down.
CTTAACTCCTTACCTTATTCCTCAGCCTTGTTGATTTCTGGAACAAGGGGTGTTGCTGGAAACCCTCCACTGAGGTGATCAAAAACCTAACAAAATGTATAGTATCAGATCCCAAATTCACGCTAGCAGCTTACCCTTGATCGGAGATGGAAGAAACCCACTGTGTAGGGGTGAACCAGGGTATCGACAACGACGTTGGGTCGAATCTGATGGCCCATGACAGTGCTAGGGCAGAGGCGACAGCGCTACTCCTGTCCGGTGAGGGTAGCGGCTTCGGCAGGACTCAATGGCGGCCAACGGATCGTGCGCGGCGGCGAAGAGTGGCTGTCGAAGGTGCGGCAGTGAGGATGGGGCGCCTCTGTGGTGGTGGCGGCACGAAGAAAGAACGCCGGCACTGCTCGGCGGTGGCTCTGTGAGTTGTGGCCGGCGGTAGATCTAGGACGGCGTCGCCGGATCGGCACTACTCCGGGCGGGGGGGAGAGGCGATCGGCGCGAAGAGATTAGGGCAGAGGCGTCGGTGTGGAGAAGACCGGCGTCGCGAGAGATGAGGGAAGGAGGGTTCGGCTCGGGCAAAGGAGAAGAAGAAGAAGTGGAAGGGGAGGAAGAAAAACCGCCGTGGCCGGCGGTTAAGGCACGGCTTGGCGTCGAGGATGGCTCGGAGAGGAACGGCCCGGCACGCGTGAAGGGGAAAAAGAAGGAAACGGCGGAAATAAAGAAAAGGAAAAAGAAATAGGAAATAAAAAGAAAATCAACAATTCCTCGCTTAAACTAGGTAGCGTAAACAGGTTTTTCCGAGCCCCATTTTTGTCCCCCTTAACTCGTTCGTACGAGGTATGAAAAATTCCCGAAAAATTTCCAAAAATTTCAGAAAATTCCCTTATTAATATTTGCCTATTTTCGGTATTTTACATTTGACCTATCTACCAACCATTGGAAAATGCCTATAGTTAAACCCGATCCAATTGAGTTTAACTAGTTTTACTCAATCTGATTGAGTTTGTACTCACCCAGACGTTGATAGGTGGGACCAAGATTGTCCCTCCGCACCCTACCAAGATAATATGCGTTGCTTTGCTTTGGCAGATTCAACAACAACATGTGATCAAGGTAGTGATGGGTATCATGGCATGGTAGGCATTTTGAGTTGACGCGATTAAGATCTAATCTAATCGTTGATGTGTATCATATACACGATTAAGATCTAATCTAATCGTCAAGGCACTAATTAATTACTCTACTCTAGCATGCATCACATACACACACACAAGCAATTAATTAAACTGTGATTAGGTCATGGCCCTACTACGATCTTCTCAAGCCAATGAGAAGATCGGACGGTCAACCTAAGGTCAACAGCTTCTCCAAGCTCCTCCCTTTGACCGCCATGTGTTGCTCGCACCCTCCTCGTAACTCCTCCTCGAGTGGACCTTCCACAGCTCCATTTTGTACATTATAAAGATGAAACTCGAGTTACATTCGAGTCTAAACTATTTTACAACAGGAAATAAAATAAAAAGGACGGCGCGCAGGTCGTGTATCACATATACAACACGCACAATCACACAAAAATGGCGCGCAGGCCATATTATGAATTATAACACATGTAACCAATCCAATTGGGTTTTTTTGGGCCATGACCATCACAAATCATACATAATTCTAAATTATGTATTTTATATAAATTTATGTAATTTTATTACTATTTTTTTATGATTTTATGAGTCGTAACTTCCCGGCGGTCCCGTTTAGCGATTTTCGGGCGCGATCGCAGGACAATGCCCCTTGCGGGGTTAGGGGCAGCACCCCTTCTCGCAAAATGAGTCTCACGAGTGTCCCACGATGATCTTACAGCGCCTTTAGCCGCTGTCCCAAAACATTTTGGGCGAGACCTTACCGTTACAGAAGGTGTTTCTCGATAGTTGAAGCCTACAAGTGTTCAAACACTTGTTGCTTCGCTTCTACAAGAAAAATACTCTTAAAACCATAAAATTAATAAAATCATAAAAACTTACAGAACTATAATTTTTCATAAAAATAAAAATAAGTACACGCTTCGCACGTGGCTCTGATACCACTATTGGGACTTTCGGCCTGCAAAAACCGTTTTTTGCGTTACGGAAACTCTGAAGTTCCATGCCACCGGATCCGTGCGAAAATTAAAATTTTCGTGTACATGTTTTCTAATCCTAGATCTACACTAGATCTACATGGTAGAGAAGTTATACCTTTGATGCGAAGCCCTTCGCTTATCCCGCTCGTCGAAAATTTACCGGATCTCAAGGGTGTCAAGTGAACACCCCTCTATGTGTATCCACACGAGCAAAAATGGAGAAGAAACCTTAGAGTGTGCTAGCACTCTTGAAGGTTTCGGCCAAGGTGGAGGACAGAGAGAGAATAAGATGAGAGGAGGAAGAAGAAGGAGTGAATGAGCACACAAAACATTCAACACCACATTTTAGTGGTCGACCACTTCAAGAGGGGTTTTTAAACTCCATGGAATACCAAGAGTCACAACTCTTGATCTCCCTCATGAGGTGACACACACATGTACTATCCTTGATGATATGGAACATCATCATTGGCTCACTCTATGCCAACTCACAAATGAGGTGGCATTGGTCAAGTCAAACTTGGCCTTTTATCTTCCCTTCTCAAGTCAAGTCAAACTTGACCTCTTCTCTCCCATGGTTGATCAAATCTAACCATTTGATTCAAACCAATTTAATTTAATGAATCTATATCCATTGAATTAAATTGACTCAATGAATCCAAATCTAATTAGACTCATTTAACACATGAACCAAATTGAGTCCAACTCAATTAGTTTAATTAGGATTACTCTTAATCTAATTTGGTTCATCACATGAACGTAATCCTCTTGGTTCATCATATGAACCTAATCTCCATCTAATTTCCCTTTGTGTGTGGCCCTATAGGTTCTTGTAATGTTGGCAATGCTCCTAAACCCATTTAGAAGCATAAGTAATGAGCGGTATCTAGCAACACATCATTACTACCCAAGTTACAAGAATGTTGAGATCCAACATCACCTTATGACTACTAATTGTGACTCTTCACAATATATGACAATGTCCTTCTATCCTTGAAATCTAGATTGATCAATTTGAGGCATAGACGGTGTCATCCTCTGATCAATCTAAATCTTGAACTCCAAGTAGACTCACTATAATCAAATGAGTTCAATATCTCATATTGACTCATTTGGGCATGACCATACACTTAGTGGTCTCACTCTATCAAGAATAACGATGTCACTCCCGTTATATAGGAGGGATAGATCCCATCTACATCACTCACATCCCTCTGCATAATTTGTTACATACCCAGTAATCGTCTTTATAGTCCACTCAGTTACGGGTGACGTTTGACAAAGCCAAAGTATGTAACTCCTTATGTAGGGAACCATGGTGACTTCAGGTCCAAGGACTAATAGTCATACTAATAGCCACATGAGAAAGTATATGACACTCATATAACGATCCATGATACTTTCTCATGGCGGGTCATTCAGTATACATTCTCCAATGCATACCCATGTGTCAACTTGATATCTCTATATCCATGACTTGTGAGATCAAGTCATCGAGTTGACCTACATGCTAGTCTCGTCGCATTAACATTGTCCCTGAATGTTAATACTTGACTACGAATGATTAAGAGTAGTGTTTTCTATATCATCTCACTATCGATTCAACCAATCGATTGATATAGATAAGAACCTTCTACTCAAGGACGCTATTATACTTAGTTATTTGGCACCAATACAAGTAAGTATAATAACCATAAAGAAATATCTTTATAAACATATAGGAATATGATACATCGAGTCCATACAACAATCATCATATGATTGGTTCTAGGGCTCTAACTAACATGTTCTACCATAAGACACCATCTACCTCTCTTTTATAATCCTTGGTGAATGCAAAAAAGGAAAGATTTAAAATTAAAACCTTCCTATTATGTGTGGTCGGCCCTTATTTGGGCAACAATTAAGGAAAAATTTTAAATTAAAATATCTCTTTTAAACCATTGTGGATGGCTAAAAAAATGAAAGATTTTAAAATTAAAATATCTCTTTTAAATCCCTTTGTGGATGACTATAAAAGGAAAATTTTAAAAATTAAAATCTCTCTTTTAAATCCCTTGGAGGATGACTATAAAAGGAAAGATTTTAAAATTAAAATCTCTCTTTTAAATCTATTTGTGGATGGCTATAAAAGGAAAATTTTTAAAATTAAAATATCTCTTTTAAATCCCTTGGAGGATGGCTATAAAAAGAAAGATTTTAAAATTAAAATCTCTCTTTTAAATTCCTTTTAGCATGGCTATAAAAGGAAAGATTTTAAAATTAAAATCTTTCTTTTAAATCTCTTGGAGGATGGCTATAAAAGGAAAGATTTTTAAAAAAAATTAAAACTCCCTTTTAATTCCCTTGTGGTCGGCCACTTGCTTGGGCACCAAGCAAGACTTGGTCGGCCACCTCTTGGGCTCCAAGCAAAGCTTGGTCGACCCTTGCTTGGGCACCAAGCAAGGATGTGGCCGGCCCATTACTTGGGTATGAAGTGGACTTGGTTGGATATGAGGCTTTATACATAGAGGCTACAACAGAGACCTAGAGGAGGAATTGGCTTTGGCCTCCTGATGAGCTTGAGCTTCCTGTGTTCAACTTGAACACCCAACTCAAGTTTATCAATAATAACTCATACCACTAAAAAGTTATTATTGAAGTACCGCACCAATCCCATATTACATTATGTGCTCGTTCTTATCATGAGTGTGTTAATCTCCCTGTGTTTAAGATATCGAATGTCCATTAATTAAATGAGTTACTGACAACTCACTTAATTAACATCTAGCTCCAAGAGTAGTACCACTCAACTTCATTGTCATGTTCGAACTGTTAGGACCGATGATCGCGACTAGAGAGGGGGGGGGTATAAATAGCCGCCCCAAATCGTTCGTTTCTTTCTACAAATCAAGGTTAGCGCAGCGGAAAAATAATAACAGAAACGTAAATGGAGAAATCAAACCTCAAACACGATGATGTAACGAGGTTCGGAGATGATACTCCTACTCCTCGGCGTGTCCGTAAGGTGGACGAAGCCTATCAATCCGTCGGTGGATGAGTCCGGAAAACTAGCTAATAACAACTCCTTCTGGGTGGAGAAACCTCGCCACAATAACTTACAACAACAAGATAGAAATACAGCAAGAACTACAAACAATATGAATGTAAAACACCTTGCTTGCCTTCGACTGGTTTCCGTTGTCGAAGCAGCAACTTCACGGAAGAACAGCAGCAGCTGACCAGCCGAGGAAGCTCACACGAAGCTTCATGAATCAGAGAGCTCAACAAAGCTCAAGTGCAGCAAGAAGCAGGGGCAAGAAGGAAGAAGTAACCTTTTAGAACAGTAGCTCCTCAACCTCTTTTATAACCTGCGAAGAAGACACAGAAGAAACTAGCCGTTGCTACGCAACGGCTAGGACGTGGACCGATCATGCTTCATCCTGATCGGTCCACAAGGGTCTTGATCGGTCACAAGACCGATCAGGCCCTTCCCTGATCGGTCATGGTGACCGATCAGACCCTTCCCTCTCGAAGGTGATCTCCTTCTGATCGATCACTAATCGGTCTGCTGACCGATCAAATAAGCAACAGAATGCTTCTGTTTGGTTACTGATCGGTCACCAGACCGATCAGATAACCCAGCGTATCACTGGATCGGTCACCAGACCGATCCAAGTTTAGAGCTCCTAGCCCTAAACCCTACTTGGTCCTGAGAACGAGCTACCGAGCCCTCTCCGACTTCGTCCGGTCCAGAGAACGAGCTACCGAGCCCTCTCTGACCTAGTCCGGAGAACGAGCTACCGAGCCCTCTCCGACTTCATCCGGTCCAGAGAACGAGCTACCGAGCCCTCTCTGACCTAGTCCGGAGAACGAGCTACCGAGCCCTCTCCGACTCCATCCGGTCCAGAGAACGAGCTACCGAGCCCTCTCTGACCTAGTCCGGAGAAGGAGCTACCGAGCCCTCTCCGACTTCGCATGCCAAGCTTCCATACTTGGACTTTTCCCGTGCCAAGCTCCCTGCTTGGACTTTTCCGTGCCCAGTCTCCATACTTGAACTTTACCCATGCCAAGTCTCCATACTTGGACTTTTCACCAGATGTCTGGTCAACCTTGACCCATCTGGATTCCCCTTGCCTGGCTTCACTCACCAGGACTTCCGAACTGCCTAGCTTCACTCACTAGGTCTTTCCCCTGCCTGGCTTCACTCACCAGGTCTTTCCCAATTGCCTAGCTTCACTCACCAGGACTTTCTCCAACTGCCTGGCTTCACTCACCAGGACTTCCCGACTGCCTGGCTTCACTCACCAGGACTTTCCGAACTGCCTAACATCCCAGTTAGGACTTCCCAGTCAAGTATCCGGTCAACCTTGACCTACTTGACTCTTCTTCATCCAACCTGATCAGACCCTGATCAGTATCTCTCCGCATGGACAACTGCACCTGCATTGTCCATGTCTACATGTCTTTCTGTATTGTCAAACATCGAAACCATGACCAAGGTTTACGCTTGGTCAACTAGGTCAACCTTGACCTACTGGAAATTGCACCAACAATCTCCCCCTTTTTGATGTTTGACAATACCTTTAAGTTAGGCTAATCCAATAGCCTCAACTTTCCTCATGCCACTAGGTAATGAAACATAAGTTACAACCTTACATTCTCCTTCTAAGAAGGCAACCTCCTTCTTAGATAAAGAAGGTCTAACTTAAACCCTTCATTCTCCCCCTATTGGCACACATCAACAAACTCTCCCCCTGAAGAGTAAGTTATCGTTGTTCACAACTTCACTCGTCGTGATCAACAAACTCTTCCACTAACTCCAATGTTCTTCCTTGAACATTCTCTAGACATTCTTCCCCTTTTTTTTGACACACATCAAAAAGAGTGAATATCAAGGTCAAGAGTTTCTTCCTAATGAAAGTCTCATACCTTTCATTGAAACCCTTAATTTCCCACTTGATACTAATGTCAATAGTCAATTTAGTGATAATCCCATATCACTCATGACAACTCCCCCTAAAGGTCAACTCCCCTTGACCAATAGGTAAAACTCCCCCTAAAGATCAACTCCCCCTTGACCATTGCACCAACAATGTCTTGGAGAGTTCCAAACCTTTAGAAACCTAAAACACCACTTCCCGAGCTGAAATTTCAGACAACCAGTCGAATTTCAGCAAGTTGGCACGCCCTGATCGGTCACCGGACCGATCAGGCTTCCTCTGGATCGGTCCAGTGACCGATCCACACAGACCTGGACCGATCAGAATCCTCTCTGATCGGTCCACGAGTCTGATATCAGAATTTCTGATTTTCCTCCCGAAATTCAGAAACTCCTAGAAAATTCCAGAAAATTCCAAAAATTGTAAAACTTTGAGGATACATTCCTCATAACATATATTATCAAGGAAAAATATTTTTCTATGAAAATAGCTTCCATTTTTCAATCTTGATACAAAGTTCACAAGTCTTTGAAATAGCTCAAAGTTAAGTCATCTTTGTATCAACTTGTTCAATGATGAAGGCTATTACTAGAAAAGCTTCATCAAGGTTTTTCAAATCAATTTTAAAATGATTTTAAACCATTTAATTTAGGACCACAATCTTAGGGCTAAATGTACATGACTTGTACATAAGCTTTCCCTATGATCCCCAATTTCGAATTAGGCTCATCTAGGTACAAGAACTATGCACCTTGATCCTAACTCACAAACCTAATATCTCACACACATCTAAGGTGTATCAAAAACACATCCAAGTCAATTTTGATGTGAGATATGGGTTTAGGTTATCTTAGGCTAAGGTCTCATGCATTTTCTAAACATCAATTTGATCTCCATATCAAATTGTGTTTTTTTTTAACCTTAAATCAATTTCATTGATTATAAATGCAAGAAATGATGACATGGCATAAAATGATATCATACATAATAACACGTGCCAATGTCATGATGTCATGGCATAAAGTGTGAAACTTAAATAAAGCATGACATTTAAACTAACCTAAGCATTATCATGACATTTCAAATGATCATAGATTAAATATGATGTCATGACATGGCATATGGCAAACAATATATGGCAAATAACATGTAAAGGTATAGAAAATACCTAATTCTATCCTTAGTTACCATTTTTGATAATTTCGATCATTTTGCCATAAATTCTATATTCCTAAGTGTAATAGACCTAAAATCACATACCAAGGATGTTTAGATCACTATGTGCCAATTAAATTGACCTAAGAGAACTCCTCAAATGTGATTGGCACATCCTAATCACCTTAGGAATAATTTTCAATTTCATTTTCAAGGCTTGATTGCACCTTGAAAATTCCTAAAATGCCACCTTTTGCCATGATTAGGTTAACTACCTATTCAAGTAAGGTTGACACACCCTAACTCATCTAGCGTGATGAAATCACGCTCCTAGGAACCCAATACCTATTGGAGCTCATTGGGTTCACTAAATATTCACTAGGGATGACTTCCCTAGCAACCCTTCTAATGACCCTCCTAGGCTTTGAAGCCTTGGTCATTTGGGACTCATCAAGATCAACTCTAGGGGTGACTCCCCTTGTGACCTTGGTGATGGTCTTCCTAGCCCTAGATTTTGTTCCATAATCGAATGGAACATTGTGATAAGTGGGCTTGACCACTTGGGACTTAAGTTTGTGACCCAAACCTTTCTTGTCCTTGGACATTGGTTTTTGACCCTTAAACCCTAGAGATGACTTCTCCAAGTTCTTAAGAGCCTTTTCCAAAGTATCAAGTCTTGACCTCAAGACTTGATTCTCCTTCTCTAATACCTCAATTTTTAATTTTTCATTTTTCTTTGAGGTATTCCTAGGCATGTGTCTAGTTGTTTTGGGCTTTCTACCTAGATTATCCTTAACCTTAGATGAGTTAGTCCTAGGGTTGGCTTTCCTAGTGTTATCTTTATCTAGGCTCACATGTTTGGCACCTAAACATGTGTATTGATTCCTATAATTAACATGCTTATCATTATTAGCAATTGCAATAAGGCTACTAGCATGTGTTCTATTTGAATTGCAAAAATGAGCCTTAGAGATTACCTTAGGGTTTGCCTTAGCTCCCCCTATCGATGTGCTCATCTTCTTGTCCTTGTGAGGTTGCCTCCCCCTCGGACATTGGCTCCGATAATGTCCCCTTCGCTTGCATTGAAAGCACACCACGTGCTCTTTGCCTTTGCGTATCGGGATTCCGGCTTTCTTGACCTTTGGCGCCGGTGGAGACTTTCTAATCCTCTTTGGACATTTACTCTTGTAATGTCCATACTCCCTACACTCAAAGCACATTATGTGTAATTTATTTGAAATTGAAATGCTTGAGTTACCTAGGGTTGAGGATGGATGAAGACTTTCTTCTTCATCCCTTCCGGAGGTAGAAGCTTCTTCCTCTTGCTCCATTCTTGAAGAAGAACTCTCATCCTCTTCTTCCTTAGATGTTGAGTAGCCCTCAACTTCTAATTCCTCTCCTCCATGATGTGAGCTACTTGGCTCACTTGACTCCTCTTCATGACTTGAAGTGGAGTTCTCCTCATGGAGCTTTGCCAAGTTATTCCACAACTCCTTGGCATCGTTATATCCACCTATCCTACACAAAACATCATTAGGTAAAGAAAATTCAATGATTTTCGTTACCTCATCGTTGATGGTTGATTGGTGGATTTGCTCCTTCGTCCACCTCTTCTTCTTGAGAGGTTTTCCTTCTTCATCCTCCGGAGGAGTGAAACCTACTTGCACACACCTCCAATTCTCAAGATTAGTCATAAGAAAATATTTCATTCTTACCTTCCAAAACGCGAAGTCGTCGCGATCGTAGAAGGGTGGAATCGTGATGTCCTCTCCGAGTTGATCCATCTCTAGCTTGTGCTCCCTCGGGTGTTAATCCGGCGAAGAGCGACCTCGCTCTGATACCACTTGTTAGGACCGATGATCGCGGCTAGAGAGGGGGGTGTGAATAGCCGCCCCAAATCGTTCGTTTCTTTCTACAAATCAAGGTTAGCGCAGCGAAAAAATAATAACAGAAACGTAAATGGAGAAATCAAACCTCAAACACGATGATGTAACGAGGTTCGGAGATGATACTCCTACTCCTCGGCGTGTCCGTAAGGTGGACGAAGCCTATCAATCCGTCGGTGGATGAGACACCGGAAAATCGGCTAATAACAACTCCTTCTGGGTGGAGAAACCTCGCCACAATAACTTACAACAACAAGATAGAAATATAGCAAGAACTACAAACAATATGAATGTAAAACACCTTGCTTGCCTTCGACTGGTTTCCGTTGTCGAAGCAGCAACTTCACGGAAGAACAGCAGCAGCTGATTAGCCGGGGAAGCTCACACGAAGCTTCACGAATCAGAGAGCTCAGCAAAGCTCAAGTGCAGTAAGAAGCAGGGGCAAGAAGGAAGAAGTAACCTTTTAGAACAGTGCTCCTCAACCCCTTTTATAACCTGCGAAGAAGACACAGAAGAAACTAGCCGTTGCTACGCAACGGCTAGGACGTGGACCGATCAGGCTTCATCCTGATCGGTCCACAAGGGTCCTGATCGGTCCACAAGGGTCCTGATCGGTCATGGTGACCGATCAGGTCCTTCCCTGATCGGTCCCATGACCGATCAGGCCCTTCCCTCTCGAAGGTGATCTCCTTCTGATCGATCACTGATCGGTCTGTTGACCGATCAAATAAGCAACAGAATGCTTCTGTTTGGTTACTGATCGGTCACCAGACCGATCAGATAACCCAGCGTATCACTAGATCGGTCACCAGACCGATCCAGGTTTAGAGCTCCCAGCCCTAAACCCTACTTGGTCCTGAGAACGAGCTACCGAGCCCTCTCCGACTTCGTCCGGTCCAGAGAACGAGGTACCGAGCCCTCTCTGACCTAGTCCGGAGAACGAGCTGCCGAGCCCTCTCCGACTTCGTCCGGTCCAGAGAACGAGCTACCGAGCCCTCTCTGACCTAGTCCGGAGAACGAGCTACCGAGCCCTCTCCGACTCCATCCGGTCCAGAGAACGAGCTACCGAGCCCTCTCTGACCTAGTCCGGAGAACGAGCTACCGAGCCCTCTCTGACCTAGTCCGGAGAATGAGCTACCGAGCCCTCTCCGACTCCATCCGGTCCAGAGAACGAGCTACCGAGCCCTCTCTGACCTAGTCCGGAGAAGGAGCTACCGAGCCCTCTCCGACTTCGCATGCCAAGCTTCCATACTTGGACTTTTCCCGTGCCAAGCTCCCTGCTTGGACTTTTCTGTTCCCAGTCTCCATACTTGAACTTTACCCATGCCAAGTCTCCATACTTGGACTTTTCACCAGATGTCTGGTCAACCTTGACCCATCTGGATTCCCCTTGCCTGGCTTCACTCACCAGGACTTCCGAACTGCCTAGCTTCACTCACTAGGTCTTTCCCCTGCCTGGCTTCACTCACCAGGTCTTTCCCAATTGCCTAGCTTCACTCACCAGGACTTTCTCCAACTGCCTGGCTTCACTCACCAGGACTTCCGAACTGCCTGGCTTCACTCACCAGGACTTTCGAACTGCCTGGCTTCACTCACCAGGACTTTCCGAACTGCCTAACATCCCAGTTAGGACTTCCCAGTCAAGTATCCGGTCAACCTTGACCTACTTGACTCTTCTTCATCCAACCTGATCAGACCCTGATTAGTATCTTTCCGCATGGACAACTGCACCTGCATTGTCCATGTCTACATATCTTTCTGTATTGTCAAACATCGAAACCATGACCAAGGTTTACGCTTGGTCAACTAGGTCAACCTTGACCTACTGGAAATTACACCAACAGGAACTAAGTCCACCTGCAAGGTTTACATGACAATCCTTATGAGTTCCTCAAGGGGACATCAACATCCTAATAAATAGGACATAGTTTCCTTCTATAATAAACAACACACCATATAATTAATATTATTTCTCAACTTATCGGGCTATTGATTTAACGAATAAATCTCACCCTTTCATAAATTAAAGAAATAAATACTAAGTACATATGCTTGTTATTATATCAGGATTAAGAGTACACACATCCATAATAACAGATGTTCTGTTCTTTTATGCAGACAGTATAAAAGAAACAATCTCAAATGATCCTGCTCAATACACACATAGTGTACTAGTGTAATTTTATAGTCAAGATAAACTAATACCAAATTACACTAAAACCATTCCAATGGTTTGTCCCAATCCATCTTAGTTGTGAGCTACTATTTATAATTTATAAGGAACTGATAACATGATCTTCTGTGTGACACTACACACCATGTTATTTACAATATAAATTAAATGGACGACTACATTTAACTAAATGCAGACATTTGACCAATGTGATTCTCATTTCAAAATAAATATTTATACAAAATCTAGGCTTTTAGTATATATTCTAACACTTTCTTCTAGGGGAGCCTATGATAGGGCTCGGTTAAAGGGGATTGGCGCATTACGGGCGCACCGATAGGAGCCGATCGGTCTCCTATTTGGCTCCCAAGCAGAAAGTTGATCCGCTCGATCTTCCCTTTCTCTTTTAGCCTGCTGACTTGCTGCAGAGTCATCAAGCTCATGCGTTGGTCGATCAGCCAACGCCTATTGTTGTTGCTCCAATATCTTTATCACTCGAGCTTATATTAGTGCATCGAGATCCTCTTGCATCAGCGTCACTGTTGTAAGTCGTCGAGCGTCTTCCATCTTCTTATTTGGATATAGGTCACGTTCCCACAAACGACGCCAAATTGATCCTGTTTGAATGAAGGAAGATGGAAAGCCGGGGATGGGGTGACTACCAACGGGATGAAGACCTTAATCCTGCAAAATAAAACTAAACCAGGAAGGGGTCCCTGGTGTTGACCTTCTGACGCTCAAGTTAGAATCAGGAAGAGAATAAGTATTTGAGAAATAAATGAATCTTGTCTTCCCTTATACCTGCCGTACTCTTTTATATATTTCTTTGTGATCGTTCATCTGTCCTTATTTAATGATATTAATTGCCAAAGGAAGACTTCTTTGTCTTGACTTATATGCATTAATGATAAATGGAGTGTTCTTCTTGTTCTTGACTTCTTCGTATTTAATGATGATAGACGGAGTATTATCTTTTGTTTTCTCGTCTCCTCCTGTGTAGTGTTATTCTTGTGCTAGACGGGCGATCCGAGCGGCTCACTTTCCTGTCGGATGGGCGGTCCGAGTGGCTCGTTTACCTGTCTACCGAAACAACCAACTATGGGTTGTCCATTCATCCTAGCACCCCATGATGTCCATTTGTCTGACCGGCTGGGTGATCCACTCGGCCACTCATTTGCCGACCGGATAACCAGACAACCACCTTTGGCCAAGGCTCTTCCCGTAAGCCTCGACATTAACCGCCTTGACTCTAACCGATACCGTGTCAATTAACCCGTGACAGGTGGGCTCCCCTTTATCACCGCATCAAGTTTAGAAGTAATTTATTGATGTAAGTATTAATGGTAGATATTTCATTTTATATTTTATTAGTTTATATAACTGTTATGGTTATGATTAATTTTATTTTTTATCTTGGCTAATGCATCAATAAGAAGTGGAGATATACCCTGCACTTCATTATGAGAAGTTGTTTGAGTTTTTCGCTTATAACAGAGCAAATAGTCAAGGAGCTTCAACTGCCACCGAAAGAAATGATGAAATTATTCAAGAGGAAGAACAAAGGGATGATGCACATGTGAGTTCTTAAGTGGGCCTTGATAGTTCACTATTTGGCGAGGGATTAAAGAAGAGAAAAATTGCATTTGTTGATGCATACGAGTAAGAAAAGTTTAACCCTCGACTTAAGTATTAAGGAGGTTGTTGCTGCAATTGACCATTTAAGTTCAGTTATAAAGTCATTTTGTCAACAAAAGTTAAATGAGAAACTCTACAAAAATTTAGTTTATGTTGGTGTTCCAGATGAAAATATACTTGATCTCTATCTATTCCTAAGAGAGAATAAGGAGAAGATGATTCTTGTTATGAAATGCCCCGTGGAGGAGAGACTAATTTTGAATTGTGATGTTTTGAATAATTGCAATTTGTAGGATTTGGATAAGCATTAAAAGTAGGGTTATATAGTGAAAGTTGGTTTAATTTTTTAGTTGGTAATAATTTTGTAATAATTATAAATTATTTCTAAGTAATGTTTTTTTATTATAATATATGATAATGGTATAAATATTTTGATTTTAATATATGACAACATTCTCAAGACATCTAGCTTTACATTCACCAACATTTTAGTCTACTTGTATGTAATGTTTTTCCCACACTTTATCCCACTTGTATGTAGTATTTTTCTATATCTTTCATAAAAACTCTTATGTGAATGTTAAAAATACATTATGTATGTTCTTTTGCATCATAATTTTATAATAATATAAAAATATTTTTAAAAAATAAAATAAAAATATTGGATATTGAGATCATTCTAAATATTGTTAATATTTTCTTAGTTCAATAAAGAATTTTAAAAATTTTTTATCTAAAAATGAAAAAGGGTATTTTAGACTATATATTATTTAATTTTCTTCCAGTCGTTATAAGTAAATGATGTAATAGGTTGATCTCAATCATCTTCCTCAATTAAAGTAAGCAAGCTCACCAATTCCTTTCTTTTTCCTAGGGAATTCTTTCCACCATTGGTTTTTTTTCCTCAAGTGGTTGAGCTCAAGTTTTCAAATGTTTGAGTTCGGTTCTTACGTACATAGGTTAAGCCACTCAAACGTGATTTAGAACATCCATATAAATTTCTCTATATATCTCTAAAATTTAGGGTAAACCATTCACTTTATTAAATTTAGACAATCATTTTTTATTACATATTATTAACTATCCTAAAATTTCTATTATTTTTTTTATTATTTTCTTCTCTCTTTTCTATTTTTTCATTATTTTTTTCTCTATGTAATATCTACTTTTCATTACTTAATTTATTCCTTTATTTTTTGTAAAAAATTTTTACTTAAAATATAAAATATAAAATAAATTTTATATTTAGGAAGTTAATATGGATACTTTGAAAATATCCATTCAACTTCAACTCTAGTAGTAGACTCCCCCCACACACCCTCATGGGTATCACACAGGGTCAGCTTAAGGCATAGGCCATTAAGGTCTATGCCTAGAGCCCCTATTATATTAGGGCCCATCAAATTATATATATATATATATATATAATATTGATTTAGATATTAAATATTTAAAATTATAGTTAAAATAAATTTTAGTCAAAATTTATTTTCATTGATAATTTTAATTTTTTACTAGTTAAATTATATTTGATCAATAATTTTTAATTTTTAGATTTAACCAATAATTTTTTATTTTTTATATATTAAAGTTAAATTTGATCATTTTTATTTATTTTTACTCGTATTAGATTTGATTGATAATTTTATTTTTTTAATATTAAAGTTAGATTTGGTTGATAATTTATTTTTAGTTTTTATTAAAATTTATTCATAATTTTAAATTTTTTACTAAAAAATTTAATTTAATAATTAAAATTAAATCTCATTAATAAATTAAAATGTTATACTTAATTAATATTTTTTATAAAAATACTTTTTAAAGTCTTTCAAAAGCATATTTAACGTTGAACTATTATTTCTCTCTACTCTTTTATTATCATTTTTTTTACCATTATTATTGTATCTTTGCTCTTCTACGAGTTAATATGCAAACCTTTTTTTTTAAAAAAAAATAATTTGTCATTGATATTTACTAGTTAAATATTTTTGACTAAATAAATTTAATTGATGATTTATCCAAGTTAAAATTGATAAAAGACAACTTGGTTCATGAATGTCCTGCTAATGTGAGATCCTAAGGAAAGATCTATTGTACGTAGTATTTTTATCTACTAGACTATTACTCGAACCTATTACATATAGGTCATACAATAATAATTTTTATCATTGCGTCAAGACTTACCTTCATCAAAAATAAAATTAATTGATATTTTTTTTTAAAAAAATAACAATTAAAATGTATATTAATAATATTATAATAATTTATTAATCATTGTCAAATTAGTTAACATAAAATATTTTTATTTTTTTAAAATAAATTTTACTAATAAAAAAGGTTTGACACAAGAGGTATTACTATGTGAGGTATTACTATGTAATATTAAAGTGAGGTATTATCATGTGACTTAGTTGGTCATTCCTTCCGATTATATAAATAATCATTATTAATATATAAAATTATATTTTTAAATTTTACTAATAAAATTAAATATCTCTAATAATATTTTTAATATTTATTTTTTAAAAAATATTAAGACTTTAATTTTTTTTCAACCTAAGACCTCCAGAGTAATTGAGACAGCTCTGGTATCACATCATTGATGCTCCTAGTAACTTTACATTTGCTCTTGGATCCCCCATCCATAATCTCCTCAAACAATATGATTAGTATTTGTCAAATATTAAAACTATAATTAATCCTAATCACGGAGGAACTAATTTTTAGTAATCTTTCACGTTTTTTATAATGTTTGTTGATGCGTTATGATAGCGGCTAAGGTTGGGTTCTCCGAGGGCGGCGAGAGCGGGGTCCTGATGGCGGACAGTTAGGGAGGCGGGAGTTCGACGACGACCTGAGTGATGGAGAGCTCAGAGACAGAGGAGAAGAGGGGGTGGGGGTTTGAAATTGAGGAAAAGGTGGACAAATTCCTCCTGCATCAGCCAGCAAATCTCGCCGCCGCCGTAGCTGCCGAGCTTGTTCCTGGATATGGAGACCAGAAAGATCCTCGCGGCGTCAACAATCAAGTCCAAAGCTTCCAAAATGCTGCGAATCACCGCTAAAAATAATCAAAGTTCACACATTTGCAAATTAAATTAAGATAACCAAGTTGTCGAAACAAAGAGGTGAGCTTGAGTGAGATAAACTGGCCTTGAGTTAGGCTCGAGGCGGCAGACGACAGCGGCGGTCTTTTGCGAGGGAAGATCAGAGAGGGGCACGGAAAAGGAGGCAGGATTTCCTGGAACATTTTTATGGTCCAGGGAATGTGCCATTCGTATTTACGACGGTCACGATCTGAACGTAAATGGTTACGATCCCTTTCTAGATTCATCGTCCCCATCAAATTATAATTTTTGTTCGGAACGGACGGCCGGAGACCGTCCGGAGGACACCCTCGCTCGACACCCAGTAATCTGGCAACTTATCCACTACCGGAGGCCTCCGACTGTCCGCTCTGAACAAAAATTATAATTTGATGGGGGCGATGAACCCAAGAAGAAATTATAACTATTTACGATCGGATCACGGCCACAAATACGAATGATACATCTTCGATCATAAAAAAAAAATGGTACAGAAAATCTGTGCTCACGAAAGGGCGGCTCTGGGCACCACAATATCCATCCACGGGGGTTATTCGTGATGATAAATGGTGGTTAGCGATTTCGCTTTTTTTTTTTTTTTTTTTTTTTTGTTTTTTTTTTAAGGGTGGACGCAGTATTCTTCTGCCGAGACTAGAGGCGGTTCTCTCCGACCTGGTCGCCATAGGTACTCCTGACCGAGCGAAGAGCGTCGGAGATGATGGCGGTGAGTGGAATCAATCTGGCAGTTCAGCTTTCGGATATGCTATGATCAGTCACCAATCAAGTCTGCAGGGAGTTCAATGCCACGAGAGCAAGTCACGGAATTGGCGGGGTGGAAGCGGCAGCGTCAGGCGGACTCGCGTCTCCATACATTGCGTGGGAGGGAGAGAGAGTTTTCGGCAGAGGCGCGCGCCATCAGCCATCAGGTGGTCAGGTGGAAATGGAGCGGCGAGGAAGACGAATGACGGATTGCGGGCGGAACATGGCAGCAGGAGCGGGTTAGAGAGGGAAGCGGTCGAACCGGACTTGTACCCCGTGGCCCGTGCAATGGAACGGCCGGTTTAGTGGTTCAACCGGCTTTCATGTATCGGTTCAGTTGTATTCCGCTGGAGATCTTCGATCTCCGCATCTCGAGATGGTGAAAACTGTGGTCGGTGACGAAGCCCAGTTGAAGGCGGCGGAGGATCGCCTGTTCCAATCCGGTGTCTCCGCCGAGGTACGTTTCGTAATTCTCCAGACCATATTTTACGGTTTAGGTTTCTAGTTTTACCGGGATTTGGGCGGGGTTTTCCTTTTTTTACCTCCAGGTTGGGCTTGTGATCGGGAATCTGAGCGCCAATTCCGACCGAGGATTTGTATACTATTTGATACCCACGCCGCCCACCGATGGGGGAGGACCTGCGTGCTCACTTAAACGTGAAGTCTCCGGAAATTTTGGCAAAGATGGGAAGAAAGGATCGAAGGGTGCGAAGGCGGCTTCCGAGGCGCCGGCTTCTCTCGTCATCGACGCTGATTGGGTTGCTGAGCACGCTAGGCAGGTAAAGATGAAACATTGGCTCTGGATGCTAGGGTACAGCCCCCCCCCTGACACTTTCTTACTCTCTGTTGGCATCTTCTTTTAACAACCTCATCTCAGGTTTCAAGAATGCTGTTGGGTGGAATGAGTGTTGCTGGGATCTATTTATGGGCTTCTGAGGCGAGTTTTAAGGCCACTTCACCTGTTGTGCTTGCTCAGGTGCGATATGTCTTGATTTGGTTTATGTATAGCTTTATTCTGATTCTGTTGTAATACATTTTTTTTGGCAGCTTGATTATGTTAGCAAGGAAGTTAGGTTATTTTATCTCCTTTTTTCTGGAAACAAAACAACGATACATCCTTTTTGGTTAAGTAGCAAAAGCGCACCTCTTTATCTTTTTTCGTTAGGATAAAATGGAAGAGACACATACAAAGAGGTTTAACACAGCAGAATTGAGAATGATAAGATAGATGCGTGAAGTTATTATAAAATATAAAATTTAAGAGACAAATATCTAAGCACAATTATGGGTATCTCTAATAGATTATCAAATCAGAAAAAAAAATTAAGTTGCAATGATATGAACACTGTTAGTGGATAGATTGTATTGTTAAAAGAGTTGAATCTATTAGAATGGAAGATGTAAATGGTAGAGGGAGATCATAGAAAATACTATTCAATATTTTTTAACAAGACTTAATTGATTTGTATATTTTTCGTGATATAGCATTGCATAGAGCTAAATAGAGGAAATATATCATTGCATAGATCTAAATAGAGGGAAATCTATGTAGTTGACACCTAATAGTTGGGGCAAACCATGGTTTAAAGTGTCGTGCCGAAATGGTCGAAACAGGTGAAACGTCTCGTTCCGCTCGGCGACCGGCACCGGCACGACCCCGACACCAGACCCACGACAGGTGCGACGTGTTGCGCGATCCCATGGTCACAGCAAAGGGGTCGCTCGACCTTGCAACACTAGCGGAGAGGTCGCATAACCCTTCCGTTGCCGCCGTGGAGGCATCGTGCGACCTTGCGCTCACTGTAGAGGGGTCGCACGACTAACGTGGTGGCGCCAAAGGAGTCATGCAATCCCCGCGGCCATGGCTGGTCGCGCAACCCTGCGACAACACCGAAGTTGTGCGGGCTCGCGAGTGGTGTCAGATTTCAAATTTTTTTAAATTAAACTTAGGTTAATTTTTTTAATCAACTCCTAGTTATAGTGGAGATAATCTAAAGAGACTTTATTAAACCCTAATAAAATTATCTAATTAATTTTATATTTCATTTATTTTAATTTAAAAATTATAATAAAATTTTTATTTATCTATTTTCATATCTTTTTCTTTTTTAAAAGATTATTTTTTATCTTGTTTATTTTTTAAATATTTATGTTAAATATTTTAGTTTTTAATTAATATATTTTATATTTAAAAAATACCGAGACTATATCGGCACGGCACGGCACGATACCAAAACCATATCGTTCTGGTCCAGGACCGAAACCTCAGCACAGGTCGAAATTTTAAACCTTGGGGCAAACAACCCTTGATGTGTGAAATGTATTGCGTGCTACGAGGAATCAGTGGTTGTTGGAGAAAATACAGTCCTTTTAATGGTTAACCAACTCTTTCAGTTGGTCAAAGCACATTATAGTTGTCTTCAATGTGAACTAGCAATGTGGGAATGTTGTGAAAATAATCATAAGCTCGAGGTAAGAGTTGGGCATCTCACTTTAAGAAGATATTGTCTGGTGCTCACAATTTATCAACAATTGTCTTTTAAGTGCAACAACCTTTATCTCAAAATAGGAGCACTCCAGATTCTGCCATTCTGCCAACCTATAATAATTTGTGCCAACCTATAAGAACTTAAAACTCCTTTGGAAAGAGAGAAGAGAGGATTTAGAACGCAAGAGAGGAGATTGCCTGAATGCTTTGTCTGAATCAAAATGCAAGGGGGAAGGCCTATTTATAGAATGGAGGGGTGCGACTATGAGACAAATTGGTAGTGTGTCTCTCATGGGTGTTTCGGATTATGTGTGGCATTTCTTTTAATGCACAATTCACACATGCATTGCGACATGGCAATATGGCAAGGTAAAGATTATTGACCTTTTGGTCAATCATTCATTGACACCAAGCTGGAACATCCCTTGGTGCTTCATGCATGCATACCAAAACCAAGGTTAAAGGCATGTTAACCTTTGTTTGGTTAACACCCTAAATTGGCCAACACTCAAGCTATTCAACGCAAAAGTCCATTTGGACTGTGTTTGCACAATCAACACATCAATCTCATCAGCTGCAACATGTAGTTATTTGAGTTTCCATTTAGGTGATTAGGCCCCAAAGTCTATCCTTGCATTGAAGAGTTTTACATCCATTTATTTGTGTTCTACATGATCATGCACTTTCGCATGCCCTTGGATTTACTTCTTGCATGTATTGAGCTTGTGCTCTCATCTGATAACTCGGACTTAACTGATGACTTATTCTTGGATGTTTCCATCACTCAAGTAACTCATTTTTTTGGACATTAATTTTTCATTTAGTTGAAAAATTACTTTTATGTCGATCCACTTGCGAAATAGATTGTCCATTTCCATTGCATGGTTTGAAAGGCAACATGTTTGAAATTTATCATTCCAATAAATTAGAAAAACTTGATACTACTCGGCACATACATCTCTGCCACCATGTCAAAAATTGTGTTATGCTGACACTTGATGCACCTTGGCATGCCATAAATTAAGATAAATTAATGTAATTTTTGTTTTTAGCTATTGTTGATACCAGATTAGTGTACCATTCCAGATGGAACATAAAATCCGAAATTAAGTATATAGTTGGCTTATCTTTCTCTTTTTTATTCCCTTCTTTTTTTTCAACCTTCAATTTGCTCCATACATTAAAATGTCGGCATAATACCTAACTAATACCGTGTTAAAGACCAAAACTCTGCATGGATTCACTTTTGATCCTTGGTCCATTGATTTATTCATTAATGAATCAATAATTTCTATTGGATTTATTGGTTATGAAAGCCAATTTCCATCAAGGGTTATTACATGAATCAAATTGAACCACAAATTAAAGCTTATAGTTCCAAAACTTTCTAGGTATGGCAAGAGATTAAGAATGGAACTCAAAGACTCTCTTTTGATGACTTAGGAATATAGGAACACCTTTTTTCCATCTTGGTTTCTTATGGGGAATTGAAGGAGTGTACAAAGTTGTTTTCTAGCGTGGAAGGTTTCTGGCAGTCATTTATGCTTAATTGGGTACTACAGTATGGCTTCTTGTGGTTTGGTACTTTCAGTTCCAGATCTTTTAGATGCATAGCATTCTAGCTACTAAATCCAATTTGTTTCTTTACACCAAACTTGAGTTGATGTATCACAATTGTTTTTCAGGCTGTTAAAGGGGTTGCACAAGCTGCACCTTTTCATGACAGTGAGTTTGGCGAAAGATTGCTTATTCATGTATCCTATAGCCCAAGAAGGTGCAGTTCGTCATTTCTTCTCGTCTATTGAATATATTGTGAAAGATTGACTGAATATTATTCTGGAATTACTCCTGTTATTCTTTTGTGCTAATTTTTTTTTTATCATTTCTATGCAAAACTGAGTTCATTAATGAGTCCTCCTTAGAAGTTCATTACATTGGAAACTTTTTTTAGGGGTCTTGCACCTAGAAGTGATAGCAAATTTGCTTGTAGCAATTTTTTTGTACAACCCCAGATCATCCATGAGCTAATCGCTTAAGTGTGTATTTTCAACATAGATGGGCAACTGTTCATAAGTAACCTCACCATGATAATTCACATATGTGCCTTTTTGAATTTCACGGCATCTTGAAAATAAATAAACAAAGTGATAAACATGCATAATAGAAGACATGGTAGCAAGGTTTAAAATTTTGACCCATGCCGAGGTTTCGGTCTCAGACCGGAACGATACGGTTTCGGTATCGTATCGTGCCGTGCCGATACAGTTTCGGTATTTTTTATTTATTTAATTATAAGATAAATATGTTTATGCTATATATAAAAATAAGTTGTATATTGATTTATTATAAGTTCTCAATTATTGAATAATTTAATATTGTTAGAAAAAATAATAAAAAATAAATTTATTTAAATAGAATTGATATAACAATAATTCAAATTAAAATGGAAGTATCTATAATAATAATAACAATAATAATAATAATATTATTATTATTATTATTAAATAAATAAAATAACTATTTATTCATTTAATTAATTAATAATTAAATAATATATATTTTAAATAATAAAAAATTTTAAAAAAATAAAAAAAATCAGAATATAAATATAATTTATTAGAATTTTTAAAAAAATTTAGAATTTTTAGAAAAAATTTAGAATTTTTTTTAAAAATTAAATGAAATTTAAAATAATAAAAAATATATTAGAATATAAATAAGAATTATTATATTTTTTTAATTTTTAAATAAAATTTAAAACATTATTTTTTCATAATATTAATTAATAAAATTTATTTAATTTATTTTAATTTTAAATATATTTTTTATATATTTTATTAGGATAATTTAATTAGGTTTGTAAAAGCCTCTTCGGAATATCACACTCCTCCTTAGGAATTGTTTAAATTTATTAAATAAAATAAATAATTATTAAAAAAAGAACAAAAAGGGCGTACGCGAGATCGCCGTGATCATCGCGGGCGATCCTGTGGGAGGCGTCCGGCGGCGCTGGAAGCGTCGCCGGACGCCTCCGGCGACGCCTTCGGTGCCGAAGTCGTCGCGGGACGCCGCCGGTGGCGTCCCGCGTCTCCTCCGGCGCCGCCGAGACGGGAGGTGCTCCCGTGCCGGTTTCGGCCGCTCGGCGGAACGGTAAAAACCGTCCGTGCCGGGGGGCACGGAACGGTATTTTATACACTGCATGGCAGTGTTACTTCTAGTTTGTAAAGAATTGAGTGATAAATTTTTGCTATATATCTATCCATTAAGTACATTGTTGATTTTGGGTATATATTACTCTGATGTCTATGGCTATGCAATTCCTTGCTCCTCATAATAAACACATCTCATCTTGACCCTGTGCATGCTGGTTTATGAATTGTTTTTTAATGACAGAGATAGACAAACTTAAATTTTAGTACAACTTTTATATGATAGTTTGAAGTTGGATGGTTTGGCATAAATTCCATTCTTAAATCTGACACTCGGCAAGGATAGAGTTAGGTAATCTGATCTCTGCATGATGATTATAGAATCTTAGAAGTATTAAAGTTTCAACTGTGATTATTGAAAAATACTAATCCTTGTTTCCCCCTTTAAGGTGTTGCATATTTGTATACTATAAGCATGAAAAAGTATCCTATTCATACTGATTTTTGATGCTTATCATTATATGATTGGTTCTGATACAGCTCATGCTGCTCTGAAAGAATAGGAGAAACAAAAATGTAACTGTATCAGCTAGTCTTTGCATAATCTAACAAAGTTCTGTACTTAAGAAATAAAAAATATAACAATTCTGCAAAAAAAAAAAAATGAACCTTTTTGCTATGGTGTAGAGGTTTTCAACAGTCTTACAATGCAAACTTCTGATTCTTTTTAGAATAATTACAAACATTGTCCTGTTTCTGTATCCATATTCCTGTTGGTCTGGGCTGAAAAATGATTTTAAACACTCAAGTTTGTCTTGTGCTTTCTCTTTGTGACAGTCAAATCTCTGTGTTTCCTTTCTTGTTTCTAGCAATTGCTATCCTTTTCCCAAGACATTCGCCATAATGCACATAATCTTTGTAGTCATTACTTTTGATAACCAAGCAATATGAAAAATTATTTAGATTTGTTTCTATATCTATTTAATTTTGCTGAACAATTCACTTTTGTTTACATTTACATAGGTGGTCCTGCCGAATCTGTACTGTGTCAACAGGCAGTTTGCATCCATGCGACTTCAAGATGAGCAAGCTTATAGCCTCGCTTCAAGCTTTTAAATGCACTTACAATTTTGACATAAGGTACTTTTTGGTTGCAATATAATGCATTTGCACATGTTTCCAGTGATATTCTTCCTTTCAAGTTACTGGACACTCTGATGTACAGTCGTTTACATGTTATTATTCCATTGAAAAAAAAAGAATAGCTTGCTTTTCATGGTTGTGGTCCTTGTGGAGAGTTTTGGCAGATCATTTAGTATTTCCAATCTGATCCCTATGATCATTGTCAATATTAGAAGTATATACCTTAGGCGCTATTGCTACAAGAAATAGTGTTAGGTTTTCATTCCACTTCATGTAATCTTGAATATGTTTAAAATGTTATGTTTCCTTCATAACTTGTCAGTGCAAACTCTTCCAATTTCTTGTGGAGTTTTTCCTTGAATTTGCTGTATTTGACATCTCTGCAACTCAAAGACATTTAGGAAGAAGCTGACGCATGATGGTTCTCTATTTATTGGAACAATGATAATGGTTCGACTTGAGGAGGGTGAATAAGCGACAGGCTTTTCTTTCAATTCTTGCGATCATATCAATATAGGTGTTATTATGCGATCAAAATCAAAACTAATTAAAAAAAATGAAACACACACTATCCTTAAGATATAACATGGTTTGAAGATTCTGCTTGAAATCCACAACTTGTGATGCATCTGATATGTCACCTTTAAATTCATTAAGCTACTTCCTTAAATGGGACAATGAATATGAAATGATGCTAGAATTCATTATATGATGAGCTACAAAGTTGAAGTATCCTCAATTAGACTTTCCTTAGTTGAACAAACCCTTGAGTTGGAGCGTCTTCTTTTCTATAGGCAACTAACCCACTTCTTGCTCATTTCTTGTGACTACCTTGGTTGTCCTATGGTGAACCCTTGTCATTGCTTGAAAGCTTCCAGTGAACCATATGATCAAATTCAAATGAAAAGCTTCTAAATATCCTCTGGATACACCCTCAAAAACTCAACGATATCCTAAAGATTAACGCCTAAAGATAAAGATGGATCCATAGATGGGAAGAGTGTTAGCCAAGTGAGCATCAAATCCAAGGATAATTTTTTGACATGCTTTCTTAAGTTTCATGGTGTTCCTTTTGGAACTTGAGTATGATGGAGGATGATCAGAAACATTTTCTTTCAGACATTAGTGCCAAATGATCCACCAAAAGAGACCTTTAAATGGAGCCCCAGTGGTCATTTTAAGCACTTGTGTCAATCAAAAACTCACTTACATCAACCAACATTTGAAATATGATTGTTGAAATTTTAAATGTCATGTTGTCTCACTGCAGTGTTGACACACTTTAAATTTTGGTGGATACTTATTTTGAGAATGAAGATTTTGATAGCCAAAATTAGGTTTATGTTAACAACCTTCATTATGAAGGTGTATAAAGATTTGTCTCCGTTTCAGGCCACCCAATAACTAAGGGTCAAAATGAAACCTAGAGACAACTTATCAACTCAAGGGCTTAGGATGAAGCTCATAGGTAACAAAATCTGCCTATAAACTAAATCTTATTGATACAATCAATCTTCTTCAAGGAAATCCAAGATTACAACAATTGCTCCATCTTCAAGCTTGATGACTATCTATGAGTTTGAAGCTTCTCATGGCTCCAAACACAATCCATATAGTCCATCATCATCCAAGCTTGATTATTTTAATCTTGAGTTCACATGAGAAGTCTTGCACACTTAAGCAACTAATTAAACACAAATGTTTAACTTAAATTATATTGCCAAACTATTAAAACATGGTGGTTAAACCTAATCACAATGGAGGATTCATTGTCTCGACAATGTTTCTCTCTTTAATGTTTGACAATTAGTTTAAGTTATCCACAATAAAAACTAAGAGAATACATAAAAGTAACCGAAAAGCAAAGCTCCCCTCATACCATGGATTAAAATTTGCCGAGCTAGTCAAAATGGGCAAAACATTTCGTTCCACCCGACATGAGGTAGAGGAAGCATTGTGCGAGACACTTGGCCTTCGCGGAGGCGGCACACGAGGCTCGTGACCTCTACAGAGGTGGTGTGCGAACCCTGCAACCTCCGTGGAGGCATCACGTAGGTCCGCGAGCCCCACAACCTCCGCGAAGGTGTCGCACATGTTTACGGCCTCTATGGAGGCGGCGTACGAACCCCGTGACCTTCGCGGAGGCGACATACGAGGCCCGTGACCTCCGTGAAGGCAACGCCAGGAGGGGAGGCGCAGGGCTAGGGGGCGGGGCGAGAGAGTTTGGGAAATTTTAATAACAAAAATAAAACTTATATTAATAATTTTAATCAACTCTTAGTTATGATAGAGATAATCTAAATAGGCTAGATTAAAGTCTAATAAAATTATCGCATTAATTTAATATATTTAGATGTATTAATATATATAATTTATTTTAATTCTAAAAATATATAATAATTTATTTATTTATTTACCATGTGGGAGTCCTTTGATCCCCTTTTCTTAAAATTTTTTTTTTAAATATTTATGTTAAATTTTTTATTTTTAATTATTTTATTTTATATTAAAAAATTACTGAAATCATATCGGCAAGACACAATGTAGGCCCCTTGGCGGCTGGCTAGAGGGGGATGAATAGCCCTGCAAAAATAACACGAACCTTCCTCGAATGTTATAGCTTAATTAAACTAACACTTGCATAAAATAAATAAGAAATTAAAAAGAAGAGGCACAACGAGGTTTACTTGGTTACAACTGGGGAGATTGTTAATCCAAGGAAGTTGAAGCTCATTATCAAAGTCTTCTTCACGCGAAGAAGCCTCTTACAGCGTTGATGGCTCATAAACAAGTAGTAGAACAAACTAAAAGTGTTTACAAGTGTTGTTCTGAACTATTTGGACCAGGGCTGTATTTATAGCCCTGGTCGGGGCGCCTAGAAGGATTCTAGGCGTCTCCAGGGTTAAATACTAATAGGACCTAACCTAACTTGGTTGATCACATCAAAACTACCTTGGGGTACTAACAATCTCCCCCTTTTTGATGTGCAATACAAGTTAAGTTAGGGTAAACAAACATAAAGAAATAATAACAAGGTAATAAATTTGTAATTCAATAATGTGTAAAAAAATTAAATTATCATCCCCCTAGACTTAATCTTTCCTTCTCCCCCTTTGATCACATAAATAGAGTACTTGTAAAATGACTTTGGAAAATCTAAAGTTAAAGTCTAAGGAAAAATCAGAAAAATTTTCAAAAAAAGTTGAATTTTAAATAGATTTTTAAAAGTTTGTATTTGGATAACTAATTCATAGAAAATTTTCTAACGAATTGTTTAGATAAAGTCTCATAGAAAAAAAGTAAATTTGCTAAAATAACTCTTATAAATATGATTTTTGTTAAATAAATTTAAACGATCAGAATTTTTCTAACAGAAATTTTGACAAATTATTTAAAGCATAAGTTAAATTGATTAAATGCTTTACAGTTAGTCAATTAAACATTTTATTTCAGTAATTGACTTCCAGGCTGTGGCGAGACATTAGACCTTCTTGGATATTGGAATAACAACCACTTTCTAGACAAAGCTTTTTAAAGAAATTAAATATTTAACTATATCTCTAAAAGCCCAAAAAAAAGCAATTAACTTAAGCATGTTTTTGGAATCCAATATAAGTTCCTTCCTACTGGGTTAATTAAAAATTTCCGAGGAATATATTTTCTAGATAATTTTCTAATTTTCCCCTTGTAATATCTAAATTGCCAATTTAACCTTTATAGTTCCTGAACTTTGAAGCAGACAAATTTAAACATGCAGAATTTTTTAAATTTTCTATTTGATCCTTTAAATTTACATTCTCAATTTTCAATTTTTCAAGATCCTCTATTTCTATTTTCAGTTTTCCATTTTCAGTTTTAATCTTGTCGAGATCTTCTAATCGACAGCTAAGGTTGATTTTAACTCTTTATTTATTTTTTCTAACTTACGGTAACTTTTCGATAATAGTTTTATAAACTGAAATGACTTGGCAGGAGGAAGAGACCGTACCTGATTTGCTTTGTCGATCCCGCAATTTGAAGCTCCCCCTAAAGTGCTGGTTTCTTCCGATGTCGCTCCTCCTTTATCGATGTTCTCTATGCTCATTTCAGACAAGCTTGCTTCGTCTTCGTCTTTTTGGTGACTTGCCACTAGCGCAAGTTCGGCGATTGCTTCGATTTCTGATTCGGATAAAGCTTTATACTTGTTTTCGACTGTCTTCTTGTTCTTTTCCTTGTCCTGGTCCTTGTTCTTCAATTTTGGGAAGTTATCTTTCACGTTCCCTTCTTCATTGCAGTGGTAGCACTTTACCTTTCTTTTTCTTTTTGTACCTGCACTTGATTAAATCTTTTAGATTTAAATAATTTTTTAAATCTACTTACCATGAATGTCATTTCATCGTCATCGAGAGAAGATTCAGAATCTCGCTCGCCCATCTTTGCCTTTAAGGCAATATTGTGCTTTGGCTCTTTCTTCAAATCTGCACATCTCGTTTCATGGACTTCAAAAATTGAAAATATTTCTTCTAAAGTACTTGATTCTAGATCCTTAGATATATAATAAGCATCTACTAATGATGCATATTCAGTAGTTCTAGGAAATGCGTTAAGCGTGTACCTTAGCTAATCTCGGTTGCTTACCTTTTCTCTGAGATTCGTGAGTCCGGTGATGTGTTCCTTGATTCTTGAGTGGAGGTGTGCGACGATTTCGCCTTCTAATTGGAGGTTGCTGATCTAGTTCCAGAGCAAGTCCCGTCTCGCTAGTTTTGCCTTCGTGTAGTTCCAGGAATTTCTCCCAGAGCTCCTTGGTTGACTCATAGGCTCCGATACGGTTGACTTCTTAAGGTGGTAAAATGCTAAGCAGATGAAATTATGTTTTGACGTTTGCCACGAAGTCAGCTTGTTCTTTCTTCGTCTATTGATATTTTTTTTTGTCTTTCGGGGTTACAAAACCATATTTCATAATTATTAATAATTTAGAATCTGTTTTAAAAAATACCTCTATCTTTTTCTTCCAGCTCGCGAATTCCCCCTTGAACTTTGGTGGGTTGATACTCGGTCTAGCCATCTTGTGTGCTTCGTTCGGTGGTTAGTCCTCCTGAAGCGAACCCGCTCTAATACCACTTGTAGACCCCTTGGCGGTCGACTAGAGGGGGGTGAATAGCCTTGCAAAAATAACACGAACCTTCTTCGAACGTTATAGCTTAATTAAACTAACACTTGCAAAAAATAAATAAGAAACTAAAAAGAAGAGGCACAACGAGGTTTACTTGGTTACAACCGGGGAGGTTGTTAATCCAAGGAAGTTAGAAGCTCACTATCAAAGTCTCCTTCAGGCGAAGAAGCCTCTTACAACGTTGACGGCTCACAAACAAGTAGTAGAACAAACTACAAGCATTTACAAGTGTTGTTCTGAACCATTTGGACCAAGACTGTATTTATAGCCCTGGTTGGGGCGCCTGGAAGGGTTCCAGGCGCCTCCAAGGGGATAAAACTTTATCCCTATCGCAACGCAACGCGCCACGTCACGTTTTGGATAAATATAGGTTCTGGGCGCCCGGACCAGAAAGTCAACTTCTAGTTGACTTTTTAGTCTGGGTCTTTCGCTCCGATTTTGCTTGCATTGGTCCGGGTCTTCTGCTCCGGCTCCGTTCGCTTGGGTGATCTCGGCCATCCGGAATAGGGTTCACCCGAATCCAACTTCCGACCTTCGAGCAATCTTCTGCTCCGGCTTCTCATCCCTCGGAAACACTGTGCGCCTCCTTCTCGTCTGCCCGCGTACTCTTCCGCAGCATCTCGTTCCTTGGATGCACTGAGCCTGTTAGCTCTCTCCCGTGCCGTCCTTGCCGTCCTTCTCGCTAGCTGTGTCTTTCGCTCGACTTCCTGTGCTCTTAAGTTCCTACACACTTAGACACAAGGGTTAAATAACAACAGGACCTAACTTGACTTAGTTGATCACATTAAAACTACCTTGGGGTATTCACACACAATACAATACCGAAATTGTATTGTTCTAGTCATAGATTGAAACTCCGATACGACTCTAGATTTTAAACCATGCCTCAAACTATCATGGTTAATTCTCTTTTATTTGTGTTGAACATTTCACATTTTGATATTGATCAACACCTGCACCCCTATTTTTAACATTTTGTTTGAGCTTATCGTAACAAGAATTGAAAAGAAAGGTCGCCATCTATTCACCCTCAAATTTTATTTTAATGCACAATTCTTGAGATCTCAGTGGTGGAAAGTGTGTTTCTGCACTTATGAAGATGGCTTGTGGCTGCAAATTTACTTGAGCTTACTCTACTAATGAAGTTGATTTATACTGGCACTATATTTAACCATGGCACACCACAAATGAATGTTAATGTTTTTTTTCCATATCTTTGACTATGCTGTCATGATTCTATATTGCAGATTACCTATTTATCAAGATGGTACTTCAAGGGTAACTCTGAAGGACATAATATACAAAGGAATTACTAATCTTTCGAAAGATTTACAATGTGCCAAATTTTTGATAAATGGTCATATGGTAAATTCTTTTTTATGATGATAATGTTTTGCATATTTATTTTTCTGTAAATGAACTGTGATTAGCTATCATTGCTTAGGTTTATGGCTTCAGTTTTCTGCATTAGGACAATTTTATGTTTTGTTTTTTTATCTTTTATTTATTTTTTGTTCCAATAAAAACATTGAAGAACATATAAGATATGGGAAATGATTCATTGTAGAATGGAATTGTTTACGGCCTCCAGTCTTCTCCATATCTGAATAAAGGAAAAATTGAATTGACTGAATCCATCACTATCAGTCTGTTCTGTGTGGACTTGAAACCCAAAACATGTTTATTGTTTTCCTGCTAGCTATTTTCTAAAAGTTTCCGGTAATTAATTAACTTCAAGGTTAGTTTTTAGCCTTTCTTCCACAGAGTACTGAATTCTGAATCCGTTTCCACTTTCCGGGAATATATTTATGGTCTTTTGTCCACAATTAGCACACATCTACGAATAAAATGATTGTGAAGTTGCTAGAAAAACATCTTCCAATCAATGTCGTATTAATTAATTAGTTATACTCCCATCTTCACATGTGTATAATTCTCTTCCTTTTCATTCTATTGTCTAGGTGACCGAGGACCTACAACTATTGTCAAAAAGCACGCATGACGTTGAGTTCCTCGTTCCTTTCAACAAAACTATGTCTAGTGGAGGTGTGTTTGCCTTTTTTTGAAAGAGAATGCCTTACTACTTCCCTCTAGTATTTCATTTTTCTGTTATGATTTGAAATAGACTATAACTGTGGAATTTCATCATATAAAGAATTCAGCTCAGAGGAGATGGCAGGCCTAGTTTCCTTCAATGGTTCGGTTGTTGCTTTTGCATACCTGGCTCCGAGAGAACCTTTTTTGCAAGCTATATCAGACTTAAAGGTACTTCATGTGTTTTTTAGCTTGAAATTTGTGTCAAGCCAAGAAACTATGCAGGGAAGAATTGTCTCATTTTTCTTATGGCTTCTTCTATATGGTTCCTGAGATGAGAAAAACAGCAATGGTTTGTTAATTTAGTTGGTCCGTACATATTGGATTCCATGTTCAGAAGAGTAAGAAAGGTCTGTGCCCCTGTTTATATTGGTACCATAGCTCACATTGAGACCATTCAGGGCACAGTTATTCCATCAACACATTTTTCCTTTTTTTATAATTTTCTCTGATTTCCTTAAACTCAGACTATTAATTTGGATGAAACGCTTCTGGTGGTTTATGTTTAAGCACATATTTAATATCATTAGCAACTTCTGTTTACACAGCCATGGTTGAAACTTTGTGTAATATGATGAAAGTTGGTTTATCTTGACTTCTTTCTTGGTGTAGAGCTTGATTAATTGTAGAATCAATAATAGAATGCTAGTCTTGAATGCTTGTCTTTCTTATTTTAAAAGACTACTTACTGGAAACATGGTTCATATTTGAGGTAGGGAGACAGAAGTAAAGATCTTTAACATTGTGTATGTGCACAATGTTGAATGCTTTTAAGTAAGTTTTTGGTGTTGTTTGTTTAAGAGTTTGACTAAGTAACTCTGCATAAGTTACTGCTCAATTCAGTGAGTGGTTTTTTCTTACCTAAATAATAATATGTTTGATGAAAACTTAATATATCTCTGTTATTGTTATTCTACTATCTGCTCCAATATTCTATTCCATAAGAAAATGTAAATCCATTACATTAACGCCCCCAATGCCGGGCCTGCCGGCTCTACGGATATGGAGGAAGGTAAATACAGATACAGGTGTTAGGCGCATGGTAGGGTAAATCCTAGTCGTTAGTTCCTGAGAATCGACCTGACCATTACGCCAGAGATGTTATACGCCCACCATCTGCACTATGCCCTAGGGGCAATTCTATTCCTTAAGGCCTCTATGCATTTTTGTGGATCTTATATGTGTACTTGTCTTTTTCTGCAACTGAAATTACCACTTATAAGTTGAACTTATCAGCCATTCTATTCTGGTGTCATGCTTAAGTCTGTGCCATGAAAAACTTATGTGGCTTTCTTATGTCAGTGTGATATAACTTCCACACTAAGGAGTAGATTGGAAATGATTGCTGATGAGGCAGAAGAAGGTGCTTTGTCCACTAATGGTGGAGCAGAGAAGTCTATCCATCAACTTACTTTGGATGAGCTAAGGTTGACTCTCTACTTTACCATGAAAAGCATTCATACGAATCAATATGTGATTCTGTCCTATATTCCAAACTGATCGTCAAATGCTGAGCTATGGTTGACTTTCTTCTAAGCCATATCCATGGGTTTGATATGGCAATTACGGATTTCTGTTAGGCCATGCTGAAGATATGAAATATACAAGATAACTCAAGTATTCCCAATGTATAATACTTGTCCAACTAAAACATTGGAGGATTTCTTTTAACAAATAGCTTTTTTTTTTTTAAACAACTTACCTTCTGTTTGGATGGGGTGAGGCAAGGTTCATTAATGGAAAGAGAAGGGAGGGGAAGTAATATATTTATCTTATCCTTGTTTGGAAGGGAGGGAAAGTTCATTTGAGAGGAAAGGGATGGAAATGAAGGTTAAATATACAAATTTACAAAAATATCCTCTTATTTTTTTAATAAATCTGCATGTGAAAAAATAAATAAGGATAAAATTGAAATAATTTCTCATTCCCTTTCCTTACACCCCAAATTGGGGTGTAAGAAATTTCGCTAATTCCCGAGCATGCAAGGGGAAGCTTTATCCTTCTCTCCCCTTCCCCTTCATGACTCACTCTCTCCCAAACAAGTGTAAAAATTCTTTTTACCGATGTTTAACCTTCCCTCCCCTTTACTCACCTCCTCCCAAACAGAGGGTTAAGAATTTCTAATATTCAAGTTTGAACATCTTAGTGTTTTGATTTTCCTGTTTACTCTTTGTGTGCAAAATTTGTACTAGAATCTAAGTCTTCGATCTGAATTTCTAGAATTTTAATATTATACCGTCAGTAACACTGTTTCCTGTGACCTCCGAATTCCTCTCCTTATATTTGTGTGATTTAATCACATTACTGTGAATAGGATTCCACTAAGGCATCATCATTCCAAACACAGCTCTTCCACCAAAGTGCTTAGCTTGGTTTAAATGTCTATCTGATTTTTCAGGGTGCCAAACACGTCATTCCAAACACAGCTCTTCAATTATACTACCTCCTCTGACTTTTAATTTCCTTTGTTTTTTGACATCGCCTATCTTACATTCATATTTGAGTATATTGCCATTCGAGGGGCCTCATTTTAACATTGAAATCATAGAAATCCTGACTAGGTTGGTTCACTTCTAAATGAACTTTCTCATCTTTTGGAGCAAAAAAAAAAATGAGAAAGTTCATTTAGAAGTGAACCTTCTAATCTTTATTTTTGCTTCAAAAGATGAGAAAGTTCATAACATCATACATACTATAAAACTCTCTAGCGTCCTTCTGAAATCTAATTGATATATTGCATTTTATTTTCTGACAGGAAACCATGTTCCTTAACTTTTCCGAGACGAGTACTTGTTCCCTGGTTGGATGGCCTATTGATATGCGATTATCTACAGGCATCAGAGACTTCTGAGGTATCTTTAACCCATGTTCATTTTATTTCAGTCTACGGTCATTTTTGTCACAGGCATCCTTCTTTTCAATCAACATTTGCAAGAAATCTACTTTGTTAATTTCCTACCTCTTAGATCTCATTTCAGCAACTATGTTTATTCTGGTAATTCATGATTATCTCATTGTTCGTCAATGTTCAGGATATAAAAGATCACTGCAAAGAGATGATGGCAATGGAAGCCCCAATCGAGGTCTCAACAGTAGTTGATCTAGAAACTACACCAAGCGACATGATTGCCAGATCATTCTGGCATGTTGCACATGAACATTTACCATCTCCATCTCCATCTCCATCTCCTGCTGTTGAATGCAGAAAACAGCACCCAACCAAGGCAGTCCAAACTGCACGATCACAAACCAGCAATTTCTATTTTCTTTTAGCTATTCTTGTGCTCGTGTCAGC
Organism: Zingiber officinale; assembly: GCF_018446385.1. Classification (NCBI taxonomy): domain Eukaryota; kingdom Viridiplantae; phylum Streptophyta; class Magnoliopsida; order Zingiberales; family Zingiberaceae; genus Zingiber; species Zingiber officinale. The sequence continues at coordinate 51,439,960 of NC_056007.1, read as the reverse complement.
TCTTGTGGTTGGATGGGCTATCGGAGTCTTTGGACCAGTGAATACTCCTAATTAACTGGATCAATATTCGATGGGTTAGCATTTTTAAGATGCAAATGAGATAAGTTCATCAGATTGAGGTCATTAGCTTTGTCAATGTAACTTTTTTTTAGCAGAATGTTGTGTGATCTAGCTTTATGTATCTTCTTGAACATGAACAGAGAGATGTAAACATGAGAGATTAAACTTTGTTTCGAAAATATTTTTAGTTGGAGGGTGAAAAAAAATTCAGGGCAAATGAGGAAAATTTCCTATGTGAACAATTTCTAGGGAAAGTTCTTTCTTCTCTTTTCATTTCTAGGGAAAATTCCTTGTCTTTTCCTGAGTTTTGAATAAAAATTTTGTTTTGATTTCAAGTGGAATGGATTTTTTTTTTTTGTACAAAAATTAAATGGCCGTTCATAATTTGCAAAATCGTCAAATGTTGTCTCATTCTCAATTAAGGTTAAATGGGAGTCTCATTTAACATGATTATCCAAAAATATCACTATATTATTTGACCATTCGGTCATGTAAAAGTTAACAGTTGATTTTTACAATAATAATTTTATATATTTTAATTTAATTTTTTAATGATAATTTAGTTAAAATAGTAAAACGAGTAAAACAAATAATGATGATTCTATAATATTTATTATATTTTAAATAAATATTATTTTACCATGATGGATAAGCTATTTGTTAATTTATATAATAATGATTTTATATCATTTTGCTTTTGCTTCTTTGAGTGAGTTTAATTAAAGTAACATTTCAATAAATAAAATAAATATGCAGACTCCATAAACTCATTTACATTTTAAATAAACATAATAGATCGAACGTTTAGAAGTTAGGATATAGTTGTTACCCATTATAAAAATTATTCGGTAACTTCTACTGTAACATTAAATATAAAGGTATTTTTGAAATAAAATCATATAGGGACAACCATTTGATTTTTTTTTAAAAAAAATACTAATATGATGTTTTTTTTTAAATTTGGAACACCCTTTCAATTTTACCTTTTTTTATCTATAAATTTCTATTTCTAGTAAAAAAATTATTTTACTCTCATTCTTTAATTATTCTTTTGGAAATAACCACTACAATTTTATTATTTTTGTTTTACTCGTGTTATTGAAATGTTCTTAGAGTTTACTATTGTGATTGATCTCCACACTTTAATTATTCTTTTGAAACAACCATGACAATTTTATTGGTGCTATTTCACTCTACACTCATGTTTATGTTATTGAAGTCTCCATATGCTGAACAATTAGTTAGAGGATGATAAATTTATTATAATATGATAGAGATAAAATCCTAGCAAATGCACACTCTCGGGAAAACTTTATTGGTGCAACCTTAGGTCAATGTTGACCTAGTTGACCCGACTCGAGGTGACTTGACTCGAGTTGTATTTTGATGTTTGACTTGGGAAGATTGTCGGTGCAACCTTAGGTCAAGGTTGACCTAGTTGAGTTGCATGTTGATGTTTGACACTCGTGAGAGAGTTCTATTCTTGATATGGGACAAGAATAGATGTTTGGAAGATTATTGGTGCAACCGTAAGTCAAGGTTGACTTGGTTGACCTGATTCGGGAAAAAGTCCAAGTATGGAGACTTGGCAACGGGAAAAGTCCAAGTATGGAGACTTGGCACTGGAAAAGTCCAAGTATGGAGACTTGGCACGGAGAAGTCCAAGCAGGGAGCTTGGCACGAGGGAAAGTCCTAACTGAGATGTTAGGCAGTTGGAAGTGAAGCCAGGCAGTAGGAAAGTCCTAACTGGGATGTTAGGCAATTGGAAAGTCCTGGTGAGTGAAGCCAGGCAGTGGGAAAGTCCTAACTGGAATGTTAGGCAGTTGGAAAGTCCTGGTGAGTGAAGCCAGGCAGTGGGAAAGTCCTAACTGGGATGTTAGGTAGTGTGGAAAGTCCTGGTGAGTGAAGCCGGGCAAGGGAAAAAATCCAGATGGATCAAGGGTGATCGGACATCCGGTGGGGAAAAGTCTAAGTGGGTCAAAAGATTGACCGGACACTTAGCGAGGAGTGCTAGCAGGTCGGAGTGACCGGATGCTAGGGATGATGTACCAACAGTCAAGGTTGACCGGATGTTGGTGTGGAAGCCTTAGGTTTAGGGTCGAAGTTTGGATCGGTCCGGTGACCGATCCAGTGATACTGCGTTTGCCTCGATCGGTCCGGTGACCGATCGAATCGATCGATGGCTCGCGGTTGTAATCTGATCGATGCGGAGACCGATCGAGGCAACGCAACCTCGCGAAGAAGCCGTGGATCGGTCTGCGACCGATCCACTTGATCGGTCGGCGGACCGATCGGCATAAATCGATGGTGAGGCCGAGCTGATCGATCTATGGGCGATCGGGAGGTTCCTCGATCGGTCCGCACCGATCAGGAGACGCCGATCAGACGAGGGACCGAAGCCTGATCGGTCTGTGGACCGATCAGGAGGTTCCCTGATCGGTCCATGGACCGATCAGGAATCTAGCCGTTGCGACGCAACGGCTAGTTCTCTGCTCTTCTTCTTCGCAGGTATAAAAGAGGGCTACAGGACTTCGGTGAACACTCTCCTTCTACTTCTTCTTCTTCCTTCCTGTTGCGAAGTGCTGTTGTGCTTGAGCTTTGTTGAGCTCCTCCTTGTCGAAGCTTCGCGTGAGCTTCATTCCACGACTGGATCAGCTGCTGCTGAGTTGCTTGTTGCATCTGTCCGTGAAGTTGCTACTTCATCCGGGACCCCAGTCGACGAGAAGGCAAGCTACTGTGTTTACATTCCTGTTGTATTTTGTTCTTGCTATTCTCTTGTACTCTTAGCTTGCTGTTGCAAGTGATTGTGGCGAGGTTTCTCCACCCACAAGGAGTTTGATTTAGCCGATTTTCCGGGGACTCATCCACCGACGGATTGATAGGCTTCGTCCACCTTACGGACACGCCGAGGAGTAGGAGTTTCATCTCCGAACCTCGTTACATCCTTGCGTAGAGGTTTGATTTCTTCTCCTGTTTTCTTTCTGCATTTAGTTTCCGCTGCGCTAACCCTAGTTTGTAGAAAGAAACGCGAGCAATTGGGGTCGGCTATTCACACCCCCCCTCTCTAGCCGTACGAAGAGATCCTAACAAGTGGTATCAGAGCGAGGCCGCTCTTCATCGGATCAACACTCGTGGGAGCAAAGCTAGAGAATGGATCTCTATGGAGAAGACATCACCATTCCACCCTTCTACGAATGCAGCGACTTCGCGTATTAGAAGGTAAGGATGAAGTACTTTCTTATGACTAACATAATGAATTGGTTTTGTGTACAAGAAGGTTTTACTCCTCCGGTGGATAAGGAAGGAAAACCACTTGAGAAGAAGGAGTGGACAAGAGAACAAATTCACAAATCCGAAATCAACGAAGAGATAACGAGAATAATTGAATTTTCATTGCCTACTAACATCTTGTGTAAGATAGGTTACAACAATGCCAAGAAATTATGGGATAACTTGGCCAAGTTCCATGAGGGAAGCTCAAATTCAAGCCATGAAGAGGAGCTAAGTGAGCCAAGTAGCTCACATCATGGAGGAGAAGATTTAGAAGTTGAGGGCCACTCAACATCTAAAGAAGAAGAGGAGGAGAGTTCCTCTTCAAGGTCGGAGCAAGAAGAAGAAGCTTCTACCTCCGGAAGGGATGAAGATGAGAGCGTTCATCCATCCTCAACCCTAGATAACTCAAGCATTTTAATTTCTAGCAAATTACACATAATGTGCTTCGAGTGTAGGGAATTTGGGCACTACAAGAGCAAGTGTCCAAAGAGGGTTAGAAAGACTCCACCGGCATCAAAGGTCAAGGAAGTCGGCGTCCCAACACGCAAAGGCAAGAAGCACGTGGTGTGCTTTCAATGCAAGCAACGGGGACACTATAGGAGCCAATGTCCGAAGGGGAGGAAACCTCACAAGGACAAGGGATGCACATCGATAGGGGGAGCTAAGGCAAACCCTAAGGTATCTTTTAAGGCTCATTCGTGCAATTCTAGTAGGATACATGCTAGTAATTTTATTGTATTAGTCAATAATGATAAGCATGTTAACACTAGAAATCAATACATGTGCTTAGGTGCTAAACATGTCAACCTAGATAGGGATACTACTAGGAATGCTAACCCTAGAATTAACTCATCTAAGGCTAAGGAAAATCTAGATAGAAATCCCAAATCATCTAGACACATGCCTAGGAATACCTCAAAGAAAAATGATAAATCAAAACTTGAGGTATTAGAGAAAGAAAATCAAGTCTTGAGGTCAAGACTTGACTCTCTAGAAAAGGCTCTTAAGGATTTGACTCTAGGGTCTAGGGGTCAAAAACCCAAGTCCAAGGATAAGAAAGGTTTGGGTCACAAACCTAAGTCCCAAATGGTCAAGCCCACCTATCATAATGTTCCATTCGATTATGGAACAAAACCTAGGGCTAGGAAGACCAACACCAAGGTCACAAGGGGAGTCACCCCTAGAGTTGATCTTGATGAGTCCCAAATGGCCAAGGCTTTAAAGCCTAAGAGGGTCATTAGGAGGGTTGCTAGGGAAGTTATCCCTAGTGAATATTTAGTGAACCCAATGAGCTCAAATAGGTATTGAGTTCCTAAGAGCATCTTCTCTACCCCATAGATGGGATAGAGAGTGTCAACTCCGATTAGAAGGGTAGTTAACCCAAATTTGAGGGAATTGACACTCAAGGAGCATTTTCAAGGCTGTTGGGAACCTTTAAAAATGAAATAGAATATTTACTCCTTTGAAGAGTTAAATGTGCCTAAAGATAGGAAATTTCATTTTTAATCTCAATTGGCACAATTTGGGAAAATCTAGAGAACTCTCGAGGAAAAATGAAACATGCCAAGTTTTGAGGATAAATTTGATCTTTAAGTGGCATGAATTAATCTAGAGTTCAAGAAGTGTCAAAATTAGGATTTTGGCATTTTGGGGCAATCTAGGATTAAATTTGAAGTTAGCCAAGTGGTTAAGGATACTTAGATAGGTAATCTAGGTATATTTATTTATGCTAAATCTTGCCATGATTGTTTGCCCTCACATGTCATGACATCATGTTTAGTTTTATTATCATTTGAAATGTCATGATAATGCTTAGGCTAGTTTTTATGTCATGTTTATTTAAGTTTCAAACTTTATGCCATGACATCATGACATTGGCACATGTTTTCATTTATGATACCATTTTATGTCATGTCATCATCTCTTGCATTAGTAATCAATTGAATTGATTTAAGGATGAAAAACACATTTTGATATTGAGATCAAATTTGTGTTTAGAAAATGCATGAGACCTTAGTCTAAGATACCTAAACCCATATCTCACATCAAAATTGACATGGATGTGTTTGATACACTTTAGATGTGTGTGAGATATTAGGATCATGAATTAGGATCAAGGTGCATAGTCCTTGTACCTAGATGACCCTAATTCAAGAAATTAAGGATCATAGGGAAAGCTTGTGTACAAGTCATGTACATCTAGCCCTAAGATTATGGTCCTAAACTCAAATGGTTTTAAAGCATTTTAAAATTGATTTGAAAAACCTTGATGAAGCTTTCTAGTGATAGCATTCATCATTGAACATTGTGATACAAAGTTGAGTTAAACTTGAACTATTTCAAAGTTTTTGAACTTTGTATCAAGATTGAAAAATGGAAACTAGTTTCATAGAAAACTATTTTTCCTTGATAGTGTATGATATGAGGAATGTATCCTCAAAGTTTCGTAATTTTTGGAATTTTTTATAATTTTCTGTGAGTTTCTGAACTTCTCCCAGGGAGAAAAATCAGAAATCTCTGATTTCAGAGGCTGGATCGGTCACCGGACCGATCCAGGGAAGTCCTGATCGGTCTGGTGACCGATCAGTGACGATCCAGAAAGCGTGGATCGGTCTGGGGACCGATCCAGGGGGTTTCTGATCGGTCCGGTGACCGATCAGGCGGCAATTTCTGATTTTTCACCATGTGTCTGAAATTTCAAGTGGTGTTTTTGGATTTCTAAAGGTTTGGAACTCTCAAAAACATTGTTGGTGCAATGGTCAAAGGGGGAGTTGACCTTTAGGGGGAGTTTTACCTAATTGTCAAGGGGGAGTTGACTTTTAGGGGGAGTTTTTACTCCTTAAGACTTTTGAGGATTAGTGATATGGAATTATCACTAAGTTGATTGTTGAGTTTAGTATCAAGGGGGAAATTAAGAGTTTCAATGAAAGGTATGAGACTTTCATTAGGAAGAAACTCTTGACCTTGATACCCTCCTTTTTCTTTTTGATGTGTGTCAAAAAAGGGGAGAGTGTTCATTGGAGAATTATTGGAGAACCTAAGTTACGTTATCGGGTTAACCTAAGCTAGGGGAAGAATGTCAAGGAATGTTCAAGGAAGAACATTGGAATTCTTTTTGATGTGTGTCAAAAAGGGGGAGAATTATTGGAGAACCCAAGTTAGGTTATCGGGTTAACCTAAGGGGAGAATGTCCAGAGAATGTTCAAGGAAAGAACATTGGACATTGGAAGATGGTTGGAAAACCTAAGTTAGGTTATCAGGTTAACCTAACTTGATTATGGGTTTTGTCAAACATCAAAAAGGGGGAGATTGTTGGTGCAACCTTAGGTCAAGGTTGACCTGGTTGACCCGACTCGAGGTGACTTGACTCGAGTTGTATTTTGATGTTTGACTTGGGAAGATTGTCGGTGCAACCTTAGGTCAAGGTTGACCTAGTTGAGTTGCATGTTGATATTTGACACTCGTGAGAGAGTTCTATTCTTGATATGGGACAAGAATAGATGTTTGGGAGATTATTGGTGCAACCGTAAGTCAAGGTTGACTTGGTTGACCTGATTCGGGAAAAAGTCCAAGTATGGAGACTTGGCAACGGGAAAAGTCCAAGTATGGAGACTTGGCACTGGAAAAGTCCAAGTATGGAGACTTGGCATGGAGAAGTCCAAGCAGGGAGCTTGGCACGAGGGAAAGTCCTAACTGAGATGTTAGGCAGTTGGAAAGTCCTGGTGAGTGAAGCCAGGCAGTGAGAAAGTCCTAACTGGGATGTTAGGCAGTTGGAAAGTCCTGGTGAGTGAAGCCAGGCAGTGGGAAAGTCCTAACTGGAATGTTAGGCAGTTGGAAAGTCCTGGTGAGTGAAGCCAGGCAGTGGGAAAGTCCTAACTGGGATGTTAGGTAGTGTGGAAAGTCCTGGTGAGTGAAGCCGGGCAAGGGAAAAAATTCAGATGGATCAAGGGTGATCGGATATCTGGTGGGGAAAAGTCTAAGTGGGTCAAAAGGATTGACCGGACACTTAGCGGGGAGTGCTAGCAGGTCAAGGGAGTGACCAGATGCTAGGGATGATGTACCAACAGGTTAAGGTTGACCGGATGTTGGTGTGGAAGCCTTAGGTTTAGGGCTGAGAAGTTTGGATCGGGCTGCAGACCGATCCGGTGATACATGGCTCATCTGATCGGTCCGGTGACCGATCAGTGGCTCATCGATTGAATCTGATCGGCTGGAGACCGATCAGGAGGCAACGCAACCTCGCGAGAAGAAAGCCGTGGATCGGTCTGGCGGCGATCACCCGGCTGATCGGTCGGCACCGATCGGCATAGATCAAGAGGCGAGGAAGCTCGATCGGTCGGACGATCGGAGGTTCCTCGATCGGTCCACGACCGATCGAGACGCCGATCGACGAGGATCGCCCGATCGATCGTGGACCGATCAGGACGTTCCTGATCGGTCCATGGACCGATCAGAATAACCCTATGCGTATCAGCTTCTCCTCTTCGCAGGTATAAAAGAGGGCTACAGGACTTCGGTGAACACTCTCCTTCTACTTCTTCTTCTTCCTTCCTGTTGCGAAGTGCTGTTGTGCTTGAGCTTTGTTGAGCTCCTCCTTGTCGAAGCTTCGCGTGAGCTTCATTCCACGACTGGATCAGCTGCTGCTGAGTTGCTTGTTGCATCTGTTCGTGAAGTTGCTACTTCATCCGGGACCCCAGTCGACGAGAAGGCAAGCTACTGTGTTTACATTCCTGTTGTATTTTGTTCTTGCTATTCTCTTGTACTCTTAGTTTGCTGTTGCAAGTGATTGTGGCGAGGTTTCTCCACCCACAAGGAGTTTGATTTAGCCAGTTTTCCGGGGACTCATCCACCGACGGATTGATAGGCTTCGTCCACCTTACGGACACGCCGAGGAGTAGGAGTTTCATCTCCGAACCTCGTTACATCCTTGCGTAGAGATTTGATTTCTTCTCCTGTTTTCTTTCTGCATTTAGTTTCCGCTGCGCTAACCCTAGTTTGTAGAAAGAAACGCGAGCAATTGGGGTCGGCTATTCACACCCCCCCTCTCTAGCCGTACGAAGAGATCCTAACAAACTTCTCTCACCCTTATTCACTTAACTCACTTGACGAGCAGCTATAAACTAACCTCACAATTTATCTTCTTTAATATAATCTAGAAATTAATTGTGAGAGACACTTAAGATGAATATAATCATCTTTTGTTATAATATATATATATATATATATATATATATATATATATATATATATATATATTATTGAAATATTTTTATAATTACTATTGTCATTGATCTCCACACTTTTATAAATGATGTTATCCACCTTTACCCTATATGAATATGTGCCTCAACAAGGGGTATTAATAATATTAGTAAAAGTGGTTTTCATGGGTTAACGTAATTGGTACACGCATAACTAGTTGCTCTAATAGGTCTTAGGGTTAATTCTTGATGAATATAAAATGACTCATTGGCTATTTGACCTTTCCATGCAATGGTCGTTGTGCTAGGGCAAATGCTCCCTAAGAGTGTGAGACCATCCTAGATGAGCTGCTAAGATGACAGTTTCACTTTTTGCTCCAATATTAGTAAAAGTGTATAATATTATGTAAAATGATAGTTAATACTATCACGCCCCGGATGTATGTATACCCGATAAATGGTCAATATCTCCCTCTTATGACAACATATGAAATCTAGATACATTATCACAAGGTTGTATAAGTATAATAACTACAGCCTACACGGCTGAAAACAAATATAGTAGGAGATAGAGGGATTTACATAATCCACTCACAACATGAAAACACAAAGTGACTGTGTGTCGACACAACTTAACGCAACAAATACAAATACACTACAAGACTAAAATCCATGAATAAAACCAAAATACAAATACAAAGCAATGTGGAAAACACAATCTCATGATGTGGGATTGACAACCAGGATCTCTGTGCGATACGACATGTCCTCTACCTGCTAACCTGGAAACAAAAGGAAAATTAGAGGTAGTGAATACAAAATACTCAGCAGATATAAGAAGATAATGCATGATACTATATATAAGGAGATCAAAAAATATAATCTTAGGTGAAATACTTACTATAAAAGTAAGAAAGTCAATATAAGCAACCACGAACGAAACATAAACAACTACATAACTATCTACTAACTTGCTCAACCAAATAAACCAATAAATCGGGACTACAAGTAGATCCTGCACAAATAAATACACAACTAGCATATAGCAAGCATCTAACAAATCCTGGTTATGCGCAACATGCTATCACAAATGAATCTCATGGACGGTTAAGATATATAAATAGTCATTTTCTATGGGAGAACTGATAATCATCATTTTGTATTGATATTTTGATTCATATAAGCATGTCATTTGATCTTCTCATGTGTTGATTCCACATTTATATCATATTTCATGAATTGCATTCATTTGTGAACTTAATTGCAAATTATATCATATTTGTGATGTTTGATGATAATATTTGGTTATATTCTTTGTAGGCATGAAAGGGCAAGGACTTTAGTTTGATCAACTCAGATTGAGTTCAAATCCGAGCTTAAATAAGGAGATCAAGCTCTGGAACAATTTCAGCCGTTCATCCAAGATCGGAGTAGATCTAAGACATCCATGAAGAATCTGGTCCATCCAAGCCAAGGGGAAGTAGATCACAACCAGGGATCAAGATCTGAAGATTTGAATCAGATTTGGAGCAATTTCCACCGTTGGATCAATCCGAAGAAATCTCAACCGTTGACTCAGATTTCAGATCTGATTTAAATGGGAATGAGAAGCTACAGCGGCTTCGTCAATTTTTTACAGTAGCACGTCAAGAAACAGGGGCGAGCTCGCTCCGGCGATTTCGATCCTTTCCACCACCGGCGAGTTTGTGAGGTCAAGGGCTTCCCTTCCTCTGGTTATCATCTACCCATCATCAGCAGGCGATGCCATTTCAACAACCTGATCCAGATTTGACTGCATTTTCTGTTGCAATTCTGAGAGGAAGAAGAACGGAGAAGTGGAGCGATCCGGTGGTTTCAGCCGATTTCTCTCCCATCTTCCAGCCAGCGATCTTCTTCCTGTGAAGTTCCGACCACATCCAAATGATGGGAGTGTTCTCTTATGCTCGTTTCTAATTTCTACACAATTCATTTGAATCTGCCAGATCAAAGTTCTTTTGATCAGTTTATCATCGATTACAAGATTCGGACATTTTCGTCCAATCCAGTGAGTGCTTAGGAATGCCCTAGCTCACATCGGTTCATCACTTTCCCTATTTGATTTCTGCATTTCTGTTTTCCAATTTCCAGCTTCGTTTATTGTTTCTTGGTTGTTTAGTTTTATAGATCTGAATTGGTAAGGTTACACGAAGTTTAGATCTGTTTCTTATTGTCTTTGATGCATCTGAATGTTTGTTAACTCTTTGAGTGGAGATCTGATTTGTTCTTGAGTTCATTGTTTAGTTCATAAATGCAAGAATCTAAATTGTTTGCTTTGTTCTTGTCTTGTTCTTGTTTTTTCATTTAGTTTCTAATCTGTTGGATCTGTTAATGATGTAATCCATAGCATAAAGTGACAATATGTGGTGGGTTCATGATTAATAAATAGAAAGGATTTCTTCCATTGCATTAGATTTAGTTTCATACTTGTCTTGCCATTTCATTCCTTACTTTAAGAATTCAACGAAATCCAAAAACCCCAATTTCTTGCCAGAAACCCAAAAGAAATAACAAATCAATCCTAAAATATCAAGCATTGGCTACATTCGTTGGGAGACGACCTGAGTCATCTCTATGCTACATTAGTGTAGAGTGAATTCGGTACTTAATTCTTTTGATACCCATTTTGCGACAAAATTAGGGTATATCAAAATGGCGCCGTTGCCGGGGAACGTAGCGGTGTTTGATACCTTAGGATTGTTTCTTTTTCTTTTTACATAAAAAAAAAATTGTTTCAATTGCTTTCATGTTCATATATCCATGTGTTTGATATTATATGCTCCTGTGTCTTCTGACTCTATTTGCTAGTGTTTCAGTGTAAGAGTAGGAAATTTCTTTGACCATGGATCCATTTTATCATTACTATCAGCCTCAGACTTGGTTCTATCAACTTGAACATCAGTACTACCCACCTGTGGATCAATCAAATTTCAGGTGTGAGGTTACACATAGTCAGTTTACTGAGCCATATCCAGCATATCAAAGCCTACAAGAAGTTCAGAATGATTATATAGCTATGCGGAAAAAGATTCGTGGTATTCAACAATTCGAGGAGGAGACATTGCATGAATATTGGAAGAGATTCAAGGAACTTTGCTCCAGTTGTCCTCAACATCAAATCAGTGATCAGATGCTTGTCCTACATTTTTATGATGGGCTTTCACCGTTTGATTTGAACATGGTGGATAAAGCTAGTGGAGGGCCCTTGATCGATAAGACTCCTGATGAAGCTATGAAACTTTTGGAAACCATGGCAGCCAACCCTCAACAATTTAGAAATGGGCAACCTGTTACCTTAAGAGTTGATGAGACCTTCCCTACAAATATTGAGGTGCTTGAGCAGAGGGATTGTCGTGTCTTTGACAGACCTGATCTCCTTTCCATTACTCCACAGGACTCCTCTAATATTTCTTGTTGTGATGTTGTAGTTGTAAGAATTTCTGACTCTGCTGATACTGTTTTTGTAGATGTTGTTGATGATGCAGGTACTGATGTGGATGATGATGTAAGTGTAGGGGATTGCACAATGAAAGCAATACCCCAAGAATCACCTGAACCAGATGTTGATGATGAGAGTGTAGGGACTCATGCTATGGAAGCAAAGCCCCAAGAATCACTTTCCTTAGATACACCACCTGAGCCAAAGCCTGAACCATTACTCAATGATGAGGAGGTCACAGTCACCATTTTAGAACCTCCAGGTACCTTTCAACATGACAAGGTTAGTATTCCTTTCGATTTATCAGAAGATTTTATAGAGGTACAATTAATTGATTTTGTTGGATGTGATACATTTCTTGAACCATGTAATGTAGAAACTAATATTTTCCCATGCTTGCAAGAGGTGTTGTCTTCCTTTGGTTTTTTAGGTCGCCGTAGGCTTTCGAAATGGTTGCTCCATCTAAACCGCCTCCGACCTCCAGGAAGAATTTTCAAAGGAAAAATGTTGGATGAGGTGGACTTGATTGCAACTACAATTATTCCACTTCCAATTTGGATTTTGCTTCTTAGCCGACTCCAACCACCGGGAAGGACCATTCCATTACCGACATGGATTTTACTTTTAAATCTTCTTCAACAACCGGGAATAAAGGGGAGTTCGTTCCTTGCTTTTCTTTTTTCTTTACACATTCTTTTACTTTCATACTTTACATTTACATTTTGCTTAATACTTTACATTTTGTAGTCTACATAGCATTTCCTTTTTGAATAAAATTCTCCATGAAATTGTTCTAGTAATACTTTTAAGATAGTAAAAGTTTCTTAAATTTGAACCATCAAGCTCTAGGTCATTTGACATAATTGAATGTTTTACTTGCATGATATTGGTTAGTATGGTGGTAGATTCTATTTTGATTAATTGAGTTTGATTGCAAAAATTACCTAGAGAGGACTACCTAAAGCCTACATTCTATTATCTTTTTGTGTGATATGCACTTATGACAATTGAACTCTAGAACTTGCTTTGTTTTTTTTTTCAAAATCACAATAACATTAGTGTGCATGAATATGATGAAGGATATTTCTCTTCCTATTCTTTGATTTCTTTTCCTTCTCAAATTCTAGTTGAAATAACTCACTCAACATTTTATTTTTCCACCATATTTGCTTCGCCTTTGTTCTTTTGAGAGTTTAGTTGAATTCTTGATGAGTTAGATTTACAAGATGGACAAAGGATTAAGTGTGGGGGATGTTATGTGTTGGGAATTTATGGAGGTCAAAATCGATTAGAAATTCTGAGATTGGTGAATTTTGTAAAAAGTGCTTGATAAATACTTGAAGAAAAGGGCATTAGTTTAAAATCAAGTGCAATTTTTGCTTATATCAGAGCCTTGGACATCAGTTTTAGAATTATGAGTTGCTATTTAGTTCCTATTGTTGGGATTGGAAAATGCTAAATATATATTAAAAAAAAAACTACTGGATTGTGCAGCAGTGTAGAATATGAGAATATGTATCATTGACAGTTTGTGTCAAATTTTCTTGTAAACCTTTAATCAATGAAAGGTTCAAGTGAAGCTCTTATCTTTCTACTGCCAAGTGGCTCCTTCCTAAACCTTCTATGGTTTAAAGAGATGCATCATGTTCCGTAAGTTGATTTAAATTCAAAGTACTTGACAAAGTTTGAAATCATGTGGGGAAAAATTCAATTCAAGAATGATGGCAGTGAATAGATGTATTTTTTGTTCAGGAGGGAAGAAAAAAAGTAGAGAAAGATAGAAATGAGGGGTGTAATTGATTAGAGCTGTACTAATTCTGTTAAAGATCTGCATTGTTGGAAATTAAATTGATTCCTAGAATTTTTGGAGCTGTGAAGATTAGAGGATTTTGGATATTACTAATTCTGGGACTAAGTTGTGCAAAGAGAGCAGTTCAAAGTAAGGAGAAGTGGAATAGTGACAAACTGTGGAATTTTTGAAATTCTGCAAAAAGAAACTGCAGTGGATGTATCAGTTCAAGATCTTGCGTTTCAAACTTGTTGAGCCAAATTGCTTAAGCTATTTTTGATCAACATTATTTGGAACTCAAGTTCTAACCAATGCATTACTAAATGAAATTCTTCATCAAGGTTAATTTCTCAGGCAAGGCTCTCATAGGTTCTGATTTCTGAAACTAAAATTGTATCAATTCTGAAACTGAACTTCTTGAATTAAGGTATCCAGGAATCAACAGTAGTGGAACCGTGCTTACATATTTGAGGTATCAGCTATTAAATAACAGGAGTCATGTGTTAATAAGAGGCAAGAAACATTGACAAAGAAGAGACCCAGAATTTGCTGATTACTTTGACTTTTAATATTGAAACTTATTCCAGTAAGTTGGTACTGTTGTGCTGTGGAAAAGCTGGGTTGTGGACAGAATTTAGACTGTTATGTGCCAAAGTTTATAGATTTCTTTGATCATAACCGGTCCAAGTTAGGTTCCTGCCATTACAGTAACTAAATGTCACCAATTCAAATGCATGAAAGGCATCAGATTCAGCTAAACATTCTCAGAGTTCAACTTCAATTGTCAAAGGTTTCAAAATTCTAGAAATCAGATACAGATTCAAATCTAAAGAATTCCTGCATTTCAGAAATTTTGCAAACATGTAATTTCTGTAGATTCTGGATTCCTCAATCTAGAAAATTTCAAGTTCTCAATCTTGACAGAATTTGAGAGATTCATTTGCTTGGATTTGTATTTAAATTCCTGGGAATAAGTCTTCTTGCAATTTAAAACTTCTTCATAAGGTGATTTGAGACTATTTTAGTTTCCAAATTCTGGAATTAAAGTGTTAAAAAAACAGTAGCAAAGAAGAGTATTAAATAGAGAGGATAGTGTGCCAAGATTCTATGGTAGTGATTAAATTGAAGAAGAGTTTGACTTGATATTTTGTTTTGGCATCGACAAATGATGTTCTTTATTCCCCATAATAATATTTTGAACTGATCTGCAGGGAATCTGATGTGTTAAATTTGATATACGATCACTATATAATTGGTTAACTATTAAAGATTAGTATCTAAGTTGCAATTGTTTCAGTTCAAGGGATTGCTGAGAATGCAGAATTTGAGCTCTGGAAAATGTGAAGGCAAAACTAGAAAAAAATTCAATTATGAATTGTTGTTGCTGGGCTACTTTAAGCTTGGTTTGGTTCCCTACTAATGCAATGGAATGCACTCCTCTAGCTGGTTGGAAATGATGGTCATATGCAGAGGAAGAAAGGAAACAAATTTAGAGTCATAGATTCTGAATTCTGAAATCAGATTCTGTTGTGTAACTCTGGGATTTGTGGAGCTGAGTTTACTTAAGTGCAAGGGCTGGATGTAACTAACTGTTGGGGAAACTGAACTCACATAGAACTCAATGAAGGGCTAGTTCTGAAATTGATCTTTCTGTGCCAATTTTTGGAGCTTAGTTTTTAGCCAAATTAATTGAATTCAAGCTGTGGTAACAGCCATTAATAGATCTGATTCTTGTAAGCTTACCTTAGTTTTGCTGAAATTGTTTTCTCAAGTTCTGATTTGCAGCTTAATTAATTGAATACCTGTTGAACTATGCTAGTTCAGTAATTCTACGGATCTATGTGAACAAAAGAATAATGGTTGTTCTCTATTACTATGCAAGAGCAAAACTGGAGGAGATAAGAAAAGGAAAAGAATTGTGAATGTTAAACAAACTGTTGAACTGCTGGAATTTTGCAAATTGTGCAGAAATGGAGTATTAAATTGGTGTATCAGATGTGTACCAAGATATGTTACACGCATTTGGCATGAACAATAGAAGAGGGTGCTGGAATTGTCCAGCTCCACTACAATGATTATGAGCATGTTAAGTGCTGAATTTGAATCATTAGATCTTTGAATTTGTTTGCTACAAGAATGCCGAGTCAAGTTCCTATCTCTACACCAATCCAGCTGTGAAATCCTGATACTGGAAACTTTGGTTGCAGATTACAGAACCAGAATTCATTTACAAAAATAGGCACATCATAAATTCAAATTGAACAATTAGAATGGCAGAATTGTTAGAAGATTTTGGTTGTTTTATGAAATTGATACTGGGAATTTGATTTCTGAATATGGTTTGTTGGTTCAGTGATAGAATTGGCTTATTCTGGAATTTGAATCTGAAAAATCAGAAACAGAGAAAGGAAGAAACAGAAAATTCTGCAGAATGAAGAAAGGAAAAAAAAATAGTGGCTAGAGGTGTTTCAACTTTCATTGAATGGAGTTGAATTGTCCGAGACGGCCAAGATTCTAAGTGTGGGGGAGGGAACTCTTCTCCATAAGGTGATATGAGATTGTTTTAGTTTCAAAATACTGAAATTGAAGTGCAAAGATAGTGAAGAAGAAAGGAAAAACAGTGGCAAAACAAAAGAGTATCAAGTGTGGAGATAGAGTATCAAAAATTTTTGGATAGCTATCAAATTGAAGAAAAGTTTGGCTTGGTCTTTTGTATTGATAAAAACAAATGGTATTTATTTCTTTTTACATCAAATGGGTCAACTCATCAAGTAAATTCCTTCCATACTCTCATTCTCTTCATTGATGCATTTTCTTTTGCCAATTTCATTCACTTTAATTGTTTTTCTTGCTTTCATTTTAATTCTTCATTATTAAATTCCTTTTGATTCATGTATGCTATGTTTATAGTGGTGGAGAATTAGAAAATAAGCAAGCTTATGGTAGTGAAGTGTTGTGAGTGACATTGAGTTGAGCTCCACTTATACACATGTTTGAGTCTGAGAATTAGAATATGTGAGTACCTTGTGAGAATGCATCTTGCTTAGTTTTTCAATTGGATTGAAATCACCATACCTACTAATTATTGTAGGGATTGAATTCATGATTGTTTGTGATCTTTAGATGGTCTTAGTTAAATTCCTTTTACTATCTTCTAGGTATTGCTAGGAAATTAGTGTGGAGATGATTTTTAGTTGTTTCTTTATTTTGTTTGCTTGCACGAGACGTGCAAGAATAAGTGTGGGGGAATTTGATAATCATCATTTTGTATTAATATTTTGATTCATATAAGCATGTCATTTGATCTTCTCATGTGTTAATTCCACATTTATATCATATTTCATGAATTACATTCATTTGTGAACTTAATTGAAAATTATATCATATTTGTGATATTTGATGCTAATATTTGGTTATATTCTTTGTAGGCATCAAAGGGCAAGGACTTTAGTTTGATCAACTCAGATTGAGTTCAAATCTGAGCTTAAATAAGGAGATCAAGCTCTGGAACAATTTCAGCCGTTTATCCAAGATCGAAGTAGATCTAAGACATCCATGAAGAATCTAGTCCATCCAAGCCAAGGGGAAGTAGATCACAACCAGGGATCAAGATCTGAAGATTTGGATCGGATTTGGAGCAATTTCCACCATTGGATCAATCCGAAGAAATCTCAACCGTTGACTCAGATTTCAGATCTGATTTAAATGGGAATGAGAAGCTACAGCGGCTTCGTCAATTTTTTACAGTAGCACGTCAAGAAACAGGGGCGAGCTCGCTCCGGCGATTTCGATCCTTTCCACCACCGGCGAGTTTGTGAGGTCAAGGGCTTCCCTTCCTCTGGTTATCATCTACCCATCATCAGCCGGCGATGCCATTTCAACAACCTGATCTAGATTTGACTGCATTTTCTGCCGCAATTCTGAGAGGAAGAAGAACGGAGAAGTGGAGCGATCCGGTGGTTTCAGCCGATTTCTCTCCCATCTTCCAACCGGCGATCTTCTTTCTGTGAAGTTCCGACCACATCCAAATGATGGGAGTGTTCTCTTATGCTCGTTTCTAATTTCTGCACAATTCATTTGAATCTTCCATATCAAAGTTCTTTTGATCAGTTTATCATCGATTACAAGATTCGGACATTTTCGTCCAATCCAGTGAGTGCTTAGGAATGCCCTAGCTCACATCGGTTCATCACTTTCCCTATTTGATTTCTGCATTTCTGTTTTCCAATTTCCAAGTTCATTTTTTGTTTCTTGGTTGTTTAGTTTTATAGATCTGAATTGGTAAGGTTACACGAAGTTTAGATCTGTTTCTTATTGTCTTTGATGCATCTGAATGTTTGTTAACTCTTTGAGTGGAGATCTGATTTGTTCTTGAGTTCATTGTTTAGTTCATAAATGCAAGAATCTAAATTGTTTGCTTTGTTCTTGTCTTGTTCTTGTTTTGTCATTTAGTTTCTAATCTGTTGGATCTGTTAATGATGTAATCCATAGCATAAAGTGACAATATGTGGTGGGTTCATGATTAATAAATAGATAGGATTTCTTCCATTGCATTAGATTTAGTTTCATACTTGTCTTGCCATTTCATTCCTTACTTTAAGAATTCAACGAAATCCAAAAACCCCAATTTCTTGCCAGAAACCCAAAAGAAATAACAAATCAATCCTAAAATATTAAGCATTGGCTACATTCGTTGGGAGACGACCTGAGTCATCTCTATGCTACATTAGTGTAGAGTGAATTCGGTACTTAATTCTTTTGATACCCATTTTGCGACAAAATTAGGGTATATCAAGAACGCTCTACCACGGATTGCCCCTTGTGTGGATAGGATGATGTAGCTATCTAGCTCCTCATCCACTAACTATGGGAGAACACTCTGTTGGTTCATATCACACGTGGGAGGGGAGGGGGGGGGGGGGGGGGGAATCACATGATTTTAAAAACTTTTCTTTTTAAACCTTTTTTAAAAACAAAGTTCGCACAATGGAACAAAAAATAGAAACAAACATGCACAAGAACTCAAGTTGGTTCGGAGCCTTCGGCGACTGCTACTCCAAGACCCATGTTTCTCAGACCTATCGATAGATAATCCACTAAAGCCTCTTTTGGAACCGTCGGAAGAGGAAATCAAGTACAAATAAAAGAATAGGAAAGTGTAACAAACCTATACTTTCCTTTTGCAGATATTTAAAGTAATTACAAAATTGAAACCAGTTACCAACACGTAGACATCAGAGTGGCAGCTCTCATGTGTCGATGATGGCCTGTCTACAGTAGTCGGGTGTGGCAGTGTTGTAGCAGAACAACAACACGAAGTTAGAGCAGTCGGAACGTCGAACGAACACATAGAAGCTTGTAGAGGAGATGTGCCTTGAAGGTTGACCGAAACACTCTTTTATTGAGCATTAAAGGCACCTTCCATAGCATTGAAGGCGCCTTCCATCCGCTAAGTTTTATCCCTAACAGCTCGCCTCTTATCATCGACGAAGTCTAATTTTATCCGATCGAAGACACCTTCCAAGCTCTTGAAGGCGCCTTCCATCTTCCAGTTCAAGGCGCCTTCTGTCACATGGAAGGCACATCGGGTATTATTCACCCAAGGTATTTTGTGCTCTTTTTTCCTACAAAATGTGTTAATCCAACACAAAATATCTAACATATAAAATAAAAGTTAGCACAATAAAAATAAGCAGTTTAGTAATTAGATCTCGTCTTCCTGAGACCAGGATCTAGTCAAGGTCTCAATTTAGGTTTTTGAAATGAGTCTAAATTGGACCTACGCCTAAAGTCTCCAAATAGGACTCATCCTCATTGGATCACTCTCCTCTAATACTTACCTTACTAATCACAAACTTCCTTGATGTCAGGTCCCTTGACCCACCAAGACTTCCTGCCAGATCTCAATCAATTTAGACTTCCTTTTGCCAGATCTCAACCAATCTGGACTTTAGCTAGTTGTCAACCCAACTAGTCTTCCTTTTGCCAGATCTTAACCAATCTAGACTTCGTG
Organism: Zingiber officinale; assembly: GCF_018446385.1. Classification (NCBI taxonomy): domain Eukaryota; kingdom Viridiplantae; phylum Streptophyta; class Magnoliopsida; order Zingiberales; family Zingiberaceae; genus Zingiber; species Zingiber officinale. The sequence goes on along the minus strand of NC_056007.1, from coordinate 51,420,149 downwards.
TTAGCTATCAACCTAGCTGAACTTCAGTTTGGTGTTTTTGTCCTCTAGCCCCATCAAGTTCATATCCTACACACTTGGTAGAAAAATTAGACAAATATTGTTAGGATCGTTCGTACTCGGCTAGAGAGGGGGGGTGTGAATAGCCGCCCCAAATCGCTCGTTTCTTCCTACGATTCGTTAGCGCAGCGAAAAAATAAACTAGAAACGAAAGGAAGAATACAAACCTCAAACAAACCGATGTAACGAGGTTCGGAGATTAGGGCTCCTACTCCTCGGCGTGTCCGTAAGGTGGACGAGTCCAGTCAATCCGTCGGTGGATGAGTCCCCGGAGAACCGGCTAATACAAACTCCTTATGGGTGGAGAAACCTCGCCACAACACACTCTTGCAGCAGCAAGTAAGGAGAGTACAGAAATACAAAGAAAGACAGCAAGAAATACAACAGTAAGAAAACTCTTGCTTGCCTTCTCTTCGACTGGAAGAAGCAGCAGCTCCAAGCGCCTACAACAGCAGGTGACCCAGCCAAAAGGAAGCTCACGCAAAGCTTCAACGCTTCAAGAACTCAGCAGAGCTCAGCAGCAGAAAGAAGAAGAAGAGCACCGAAGATGCCCTCGATCCTTTATACCGCGAAGAAAAACAGGAAGAAACTAGCCGTTGCGTCTAGACCCGATCGGTCCACGACCGATCGGGAAGAGGTGGATCGGTCCACGCATCGATCCCTTCCTTCCTTCTCGCGATGCTGCGTCTCGATCGGTCCAACGATCGATCAGATCGATGCGGACCGACTCTTCGCCTCTGTTTTTTCGATCGGTCACGGGCCGATCGATAACTCGAAAGAGCTTGTCGATCGGTCACCGGACCGATCGAGAAAATATAGTATCACCGGATCGGTCGGTGACCGATCCGAGCTTGGTTTTTGCCCAAACCAAGTCCCAAGACTTTCAAACCAATATCCGGTCAACCTTGACCTATTGGTACTTCATCCCTAGCATCTGGTCACTCCCTTGACCTGCTAGAACTCCCTGCCAAGTGTCCGGTCAATCCCTTTGACCTACTTGGACTTTCCAACACCAGAAGTCCGATCATCCCTGATCCATCTGGATTTTCCCTTGCCTGGCTTCACTCACCAGGACTTTCACCTGGCTTCACTCACCAGAATTTCCACACCGCCTAACATCCCAGTTAGGACTTTCTCACCGCCTGGCTTCACTCACGGGACTTTCGGCTTCACTCACCGGGACTTTCCACACCGCCTAACATCCCGCTTAGGACTTTCTTAGTGCCAAGTCTCCATACTTGGACTTTTCCAGTGCCAAGTCTTCATACTTGGACTTTTCGCCAAGCTCCCTGCTTGGACTTTTCCGTGCCAAGTCTCCATACTTGGACTTTTCCAGTGCCAAGTCTCCATACTTGGACTTTTCCCGAATCAGGTCAACCAGGTCAACCTTGACCTACGGTTGCACCAATAATCTCCCAAACATCTATTCTTGTCCCACATCAAGAATAGAACTCTCTCACGAGTGTCAAACATCAACATGCAACACAACTAGGTCAACCTTGACCTAAGGTTGCACCGACAATCTTCCCAAGTCAAACATCAAAATACAACTCGAGTCACGTCAACTCGAGTCGGGTCAACCAGGTCAACCTTGACCTAAGGTTGCACCAACAATCTCCCCCTTTTTGATGTTTGACAAAACCATAATCAAGTTAGGTTAAACCGATAACCTTAACTCAGGTTTTCCAATGTTCTTCCTTGAACATTCTTTCCAAACTCCAATATTCTCCCTTGAACGTTTCTCCCCCAAACTTAGGTTAACCCGATAACCTAACTTGGGTTCCCCAATAATTCTCCCCTTTTTTGACACACATCAAAAAGAATTAGGAGGGTATCAAGGTCAAGAGTTTCTTCCTAATGAAAGTCCCATACCTTTCATTTGAAACTCTTAATTTCCCCCTTGATACTAAACTCAACAATCAACTTAGTGATAATCCCATATCACTAATCCTTAAAAGTCTTTTGGAGTAAAAACTCCCCCTAAAAGTCAACTCCCCCTTGACAATTAGGTAAAACTTCCCCTAAAGGTCAACTCCCCCTTGACCATTGCACCAACAATGTCTTGGCGAGTTTCAAACCTTTAGAAATCCACAAAACCCAACTTCCAGCTGAACTTTCAGACTAACAGCTGAAAATCAGAAACTGGCACGCACTGATCGGTCCCCAGACCGATCAGAATCCCCCTGGATCGGTCCCCAGACCGATCCACGCTTCACTGATCTTACTGGATCGTCACTGATCGGTCACCAGACCGATCAGAACTTCCCTGGATCGGTCCGGTGACCGATCCACACTCTGAAACCAGAGATTTCTGATTTCCCTTCCCAGAAATTCAGAAACTCCTAATAAATTCCAGAAAATTCCAAAAATCGTAAAATTTTGAGGATACACTCCTCATACCATATACTATCATGGAAAAATAATTTTCTATGAAAATAGTTTCCATTTTTCAATCTTGATACAAAGTTCAAAAACTTTGAAATAGTTCAAGTTTAACTCAACTTTGTATCATAATATTCAATGATGAATGCTATCAATAGGAAAGCTTCATCAAGGTTTTTCAAATCAATTTTAAAATGCTTTTAAAATCATTTGAATTTAGGACCATAATCTTGGGGCTAGATGTACATGACTTGTACACAAGCTTTCCCTATGATCCTCCATTTCTTGAATTAGGCTCATCTAGGTACAAGAACTATGCACCTTGATCCTAACTCATGATCCTAATATCTCACACACATCTAAGGTGCATCAAACCACATTCAAGTCAATTTGATGTGAGATATGGGTTAAGGTCAACTTAGGCTAAGGTCTCATGCATTTTCTAAACACAAATTTGATCTCAATATCAAGATGTGTTCTTCATCCTTAAATCAATTCAATTGATTATTAATGCAAGAGATGATGACATGGCATAAATGATATCATAAATGGAAAACATGTGCCAATGTCATGATGTCATGGCATAAAGTATGAAAACTTAAATAGAGCATGACATATAAACTAGCCTAAGCACTATCATGACATTTCAAATGATGATAAAACTAAACATGATGTCATGACATGTCATATGGCAAACAACCATGGTAAGTTAACACAAATAAAATACCTAGATTACCTATCTAAGTATCCTTAATCACTTAGTTAACTTAAATTCTAATCCTAGATTGCCCAAAGTGCTCCAAGAAAATGTCAAAACCCAAATTGGCATTTCTTGATCTCTTGTTTGATTTATACCATTTCATTTTCAAAGGTTCCCAAAAACCTTGAAAATGCTCCTTGAGTGTCAATTTCCTCAAAGTTGGGTTAACTACCCTTCTTATTGGAGTTGACACTCTCTAACCCATCTATGGGGTAGAGAAGATGCTCCTAGGAACCCAATACCTATTAGAGCTCATTGGGTTCACTAAATATTCACTAGGGATAACTTCCCTAGCAACCCTCCTAATGACCCTCTTAGGCTTTGAAGCCTTGGTCATTTGGGTCTCATCAAGGTCAACTATAGGGGTGACTCCCCTTGTAACCTTGGTAATGGTCTTCCTAGCCCTAGGTTTTATTCCATAATCGAATGGAACATTGTGGTAAGTGGGCTTGACCATTTGGGACTTAGGTTTGTGACCCAAACCTTTCTTGTCCTTGGACTTGGGTTTTTGACTCTTAAACCCTAGAGATGACTTCTCCAAGTTCTTAAGAGCCTTTTCCAAAGTATCAAGTCTTGACCTCAAGACTTGATTCTCCTTCTCTAATACCTCAATTTTTGATTTGTCATTTTTCTTTGAGGCATTCCTAGGCATGTGTCTAGTTGATTTGGGATTCCTACCTAGGTTCTCCTTAACCTTAGATGAGGTAATTCTAGGGTTGGCTTTCCTAGTGTTATCCTTATCTAGGCTCACATGTTTGGCACCTAAGCATGTGTATCGATTTCTAATGTTATCATGCTTATCATTATTGACTAGTGCAATAAAATTTCTAGCATGCATCTTACTAGTATTGCACGAATGAGACTTAAATGATACCTTAGGGTTTGCCTTAGCTCCCCCTATAGAAGTGCTCGGTCTCTTGCCCTTGTGAGGTTGCCTCCCCCTCGGACAATGACTCCGATAATGTCCCCTTCGCTTGCATTGGAAGCACACCACGTGCTCCTTGCCTTTGCGTATCGGAACTCCGGCTTCCTTGACCTTTGGCGCCGGTGGAGTCTTTCTTACCCTCTTTGGACACTTACTCTTGTAATGTCCATGTTCCCTACACTCAAAGCACATAATGTGTAATTTAATTGAACTTAAATTGCTTGAGTTACCTAGGGTTGAGGGTGGATGCGAGCTCTCTTCTTCATCCCTTTCGGAGAAGCTTCTTCTTCTTGCTCCGAACTTGAAGAAGAACTCTCCTCCTCTTTGTCCTTAGATGTTGAGTAACCCTCAACTTCTAATTCGCTCCCTCCATGATGTGAGCTACTTGGCTCACTAGGCTCCTCTTCATGGCTTGAAGTGGAGCTCTCCTCATGGTACTTGGCCAAGTTATCCCACAACTCCTTGGCATTGTTGTATTTACCTATCTTACACAAAATATTAGTAGGTAATGAAAATTCAATTGTTTTAGTTACCTCATTGTTGATCGTGGATTGGTGGACTTGTTCCTTCGTCCACTTGTTCTTCTCTAGAGGCTCTCCTTCTTTATCCATTGGAGGAGTAAACCCTTCTTGTACACAAAACCAGTTCCACATATTAGTCCTAAGAAAATACATCATCCTTACCTTCCAATATGCGAAGTTGTCGTTGTAGAAGGGTGGAATGGTGATGTCTTCTCCGAATTGATCCATCTCTAGCTTTTGCTCCCACGGGTGTGAATCCGATGAAGAGCGACCTCGCTCTGATACCACTTGTTAGGATCGTTCGTACTCGGCTAGAGAGGGGGGGTGTGAATAGCCGCCCCAAATCGCTCGTTTCTTCCTACGATTCGTTAGCGCAGCGGAAAAATAAACTAGAAACGAAAGGAAGAATACAAACCTCAAACAAACCGATGTAACGAGGTTCGGAGATTAGGGCTCCTACTCCTCGGCGTGTCCGTAAGGTGGACGAGTCCAGTCAATCCGTCGGTGGATGAGTCCCCGGAGAACCGGCTAATACAAACTCCTTATGGGTGGAGAAACCTCGCCACAACACACTCTTGCAGCAGCAAGTAAGGAGAGTACAGAAATACAAAGAAAGACAGCAAGAAATACAACAGTAAGAAAACTCTTGCTTGCCTTCTCTTCGACTGGAAGAAGCAGCAGCTCCAAGCGCCTACAACAGCAGGTGACCCAGCCAAAAGGAAGCTCACGCAAAGCTTCAACGCTTCAAGAACTCAGCAGAGCTCAGCAGCAGAAAGAAGAGGAAGAAAGAGAGAGCGACGCACAGCAGATGCCCTCGATCCTTTATACCTGCGAAGAAGAAACAGTGAAGAAACTAGCCGTTGCGTCAGCGTTAGGACCGATCGGTCCACGACCGATCGGGGAAGAGGTGATCGGTCCACGCCGATCCCTTCCTTCCTTCTCGCGATGCTGCGTCTCGATCGGTCCAACACCGATCGGGACATCTCGATGTGGACCGATCTTCTTCGCCTCTGTTTTCTTCGATCGGTCACCGATCGATAACAGAGCTTCGATATCCGATCGGTCACCGACCGATAAGAGAAAACAGTATCCGGATCGGTCCGGTGACCGATCCGAGCTTTTTTGCCCAAACCAAGTCCCAAGACTTTCAAACCAATATCCGGTCAACCTTGACCTATTGGTACTTCATCCCTAGCATCTGGTCACTCCCTTGACCTGCTAGAACTCCCTGCCAAGTGTCCGGTCAATCCCTTAGACCTACTTGGACTTTCCAACACCAGAAGTCCGATCATCCCTGATCCATCTGGATTTTCCCTTCGGCTTCACTCACCAGGACTTTCACCTGGCTTCACTCACCAGGATTTCCACACTGCCTAACATCCCAGTTAGGACTTTCTCACTGCCTGGCTTCACTCACCAGGACTTTCCCACTGCCTGGCTTCACTCACCAGGACTTTCCACACTGCCTAACATCCCAGTTAGGACTTTCTTAGTGCCAAGTCTCCATACTTGGACTTTTCCAGTGCCAAGTCTTCATACTTGGACTTTTCGCGTGCCAAGCTCCCTGCTTGGACTTTTCCGTGCCAAGTCTCCATACTTGGACTTTTCCAGTGCCAAGCTCCCTGCTTGGACTTTTCCGTGCCAAGTCTCCATACTTGGACTTTTCCTGAATCAGGTCAACCTTGACCTACGGTTGCACCAATAATCTCCCAAACATCTATTCTTGTCCCACATCAAGAATAGAACTCTCTCACGAGTGTCAAACATCAACATGCAACACAACTAGGTCAACCTTGACCTAAGGTTGCACCGACAATCTTCCCAGGTCAAACATCAAAATACAACTCGAGTCACGTCAACTCGAGTCGGGTCAACCAGGTCAACCTTGACCTAAGGTTGCACCAACAAATATAACATCTAACTTTAATCCATTTGTCATTAATCAAAACTCAGGTTTAATCATTGATACCAACTGCACTAATAATCTCTCCTTTTTTGATGCAATGACAACCTGAATTAAAGTTAAAAAATATGTAAACATATTAGTAGAAAAAATGACTTTAAGAGAAATCTAAAATGAGATAGGTAAATGTCATTTACTTGATCATTTTAAGGTTGAGTTTTTCATATTTTCTTTGATTTTTCTTACTTAAACCCTAACCTTCCCCCTTTGGCATTCATCAAAAAATATGCATTTAAGTATATCAAAATATGAAATATTTAAACACGTAAGTATATAAATTTTTCAAAGTGAGCATAAAAACTTATAAGCTTATAGAAAACTTGTCGAGAGGAGTAAAAGATAAGAAAAGAATTTTAAAGTAAAAGGAATTTTCACAATTTACAAAAGGTTTTCAAAATTTTAAAAATTAAATTTTACGAAAATGAAATATTTTACAATAATTTTACAAACTATTTTTCAAGACAAATTTGAAAATACTTTTCAAAAGTAATTTTTAAGGTTTTAATTTTTTTAGGGCAACTTTTAAAAGTGAATTTTTCAAAGTAAATTTTAAAATACTTTTCAAAAGTAATTTTTGAAATAATTTTTAGAGAGGTGTTGCAAAGTAAGTTTTCAAAGTAACTCTTAAAAAAAAGGGTTTCAAATTATTTTTCCAAACTATTTTTAAAGTAATTTTCAAAATATTTTAAAAATGATTTTCAAAGTAATGCTCAACACAATTTTCAAAGTGATAAAGTAATTTTTAAAATATTTTAGCAAATTATTTTCAAAGAAATTACCAAAAGAGTTTTTAAAGTACTGTACAAAACACTTTTCTTTACAATTTTCAATACATACATTTGGAAAATTATAAGAGTATTTCTCAAAGTAAGTTTTGAAAGGACATTTTGAAAGTAAATTTTTTAAAGTTAGTTTTGAAAAAAGTTTTTCAAACTAATGTTTCAAAGAAATTTAACAAATTAGTTTTGAATTTTTTTTTTGAAATATGATATTTTGAAAGTAGTTTTCCAATATCCTCCCTTAAGTTGACACTCTCCTTTAACCTGATATCTATTATTACCAAGGGACTCTCTCTAATTTTTTGAGGGACTTAGTGTTGAAATACTAATTTTAAGAAGTATATAAATTTGAAAAACTATATAAGTTAAGTTTGAATTCTTAAGTTCGAATTAAGTGTATTTTAATAAGTTTATATATAAATTGATAGTTTACTTAATTAAATTGGATTTTTTGTTATCATTATTGATTAACTATTATTTAAATTTTAATTGTTTAAAATTAAGTTTAATTATATTTTAATTTAAGTTAAATTAAGGATTTATTTTAAGTATGACTTGATTAATAAATTTTCAGAATTGATTTAATTGAAATTTACGTATAATTTGATTGATTAAGTTAGTTTAAAGCTTTAATTAGGTCGAATCAAATTAAGGTATTAATCAAATTAAGTTTTCTATTAAGGTCATCCTAAATTATCAAATAAGGTTAGATTATTAATTAAAAAAGTTGAGTTTATGTTAAATTTTAATTAAATTGAGTTGGATTTAGTTTAGTGTTTTAATTGAGTTTTTAGTTAAGTTATATTAATATTTTTAGCTTAATTCAATCAAGTTTTAATTGTTTATTTATTAATTATTTAATTAAGTTTTAAGTTAATTAAATTTTACTTGATTTAATTAAGATTTAAGTTTAAATTAATTAATTAATATCATTTAATTAATTTAAGTAAACTTTAAGTTTAAATTAATTCATTTCATTTAATTAATTTAAGTTTTAAGTTAATTAATTTGGGATTTTATTAAAGTTTTTACCATTTCTAGTTAAAGTGTTATTTTTATTTTATGGATTTAATTAAGGTTTAAACTTAGGTTATAATTAATTAAAACTTAGTATGTTGACTAATTTTAGGATTAGTTAAAGGTTTCAGGTTTGGTTTTAAATTTAATATTATTATTTATTTTTGGATGAATAATTCGTAATTAATTGTTTTTAGATTTTATTTAAGTTTTTAAATTTTAGCTAAGTTTTTAAGTTAAAAAATTATAAAAGGTTTTAAAAAGATTTTAAAAATAATTTTACAAGAATTTGTAAAATTTTAAAAGATTTTTAAAATAATTTTTTAAAAGGATCTTTATAAAAGATTTTTTAAAAATATTTTTAAAAGATTTTAAAAATAAAATTTTAAAGGATTTTTAAAATAACCTTTAAAAATCCTTTTAAAAGTAAGTTTTTAAAAAGGATTTTTAATGTAATTTTTAAAAGATTGTTTTAAAAAAAATAATTTTTAAAAGTATTTTTAAAAATGTTTTAAAATAAATTTTAAAAGGATTTTTAAAAGATTTTAAAATAAATTTTAAAAGGATTTTTAAAGTAATTTTTAAAAGTTTTTTTTTTAAAAAAATGAATTTTAAAAGATTTTAAAATAATTTTTAAAAGGATTTTTGAAAGATTTTAAAAGTTTTTTTTAAAAAAAATAATTTTACATTTAATTAAATTTTGATTTTAAGTTTTACTTTAATTTTTAACGTTAAATTAAATTAATTTTAAATTTTAATTGGATTAATATTTAGGGTTTAATGAAGTTAACATTTAATTAAATTAATATCCAAAGTGTAATTGAATTAACATTCAATTAATAATTGAATTAATATTAATTTAATTAGAAAATTAAGTTAGTTTAATGTTAAGATATCGTTATTCATCTCACCCGATTTATGTTTTCAACTAAGATTTTTTTATAATTTTGTGAGATGATTAGTTTCAAAATTCTATATTGAAGAAGGTTAACTTTTGAGTTACATTCAGATTTAACCGTCGGTCGATTAAATGTATATTTCAAAAATCAGCATTCATACTGTGGCAAGGCATAGGAGCCTTCTTGGATATCGGAGTAACAACCACAAAGTCTTTTTAAGAAATTAGACATTCAATTTCCCTATTAATAAACCTTTGTCTAACTAGTCTAGGATTTGGTGATGTAGCTTTAATTAGTTCCACTTAGCTAAGTAGACCAAGCAGGGTACACCTTACCCTACTTGACTCCCTAGACTAAGCTTTCCTAACGTACTATCATCTCAGCCCATCCTGGTATTGTTGGTATAATTTGCATTAACGATTTAACTCAGGTTTTGATGAATGACAAGTGAGTTAGGCTAGGTGTTATCGTGATCTAACCTTGTTACCGAGTATGCGGGATTGACTAACGTGACAGGTCAAGAGGACCTGACACTAGACAGGAAGTCCAATCGGGATGTATGATTCTCGAGTGGCAAAGTCCAAATGTGGGATTCTGGTTGGAGAGAAGTCCGAATGTGTGATTCTGGCAAAAGATTGGGATGTTCGATTCCTAACGAGAGGAAGTTCGGATATGCGATTCCTGTAGAAAGACCTGATGGGTCAGATTGATGTAAAAGAGGTAACTTGATACACAGTAAGTAAAGGTAAGTCACTAGAGGGGAGTGACTAAGTGAGGACTCGTCTCGATTGAAGGGGCAGTGGCCATTGGTCCAATTTAGATCCATTTCAAAAACTGAAATTAAAATTCTAACTAGATTCTGGTCTAGAGGACAGGGTCTAAGTCATAAATTAATTATATTTTTATTGTGTTAATCTTGTTTTGTAGGTTAGATATTGTCATATTGGACTAACTTAATTTGCAGGACAAAAGAAACAAAAATGCCTCAAGTGGGCAGTACCCGATATGCCTTCAAGCATTGGAAAGCACCTTTAGTGGTATGGAAGACGCCTTCCAATGTATAAAATTTAGACCTTGTCGGTGATAAGGAGTAGCAAAGCCAAGATAAACTTTAGCCAATAGAAGGTGCCTTCAAGGCTATGGAAGGCGTCTTCCACTTGCTATAAAAGGGTATCTCGACCAAGTATTCAAGAATATCTCTCATACAAGTTTCTAATAGTTCGATTGATATTTCAACTTCCTGTTGTTGCCTGGCTATGACTTTGCTACGCCTGACTACCATCGAGAAGCTGTCCAAACATCGAGCTCGAGCCAACTGTTTACAAAATGTGTTTGGTAACAAAGTGTTAATTTTTGTACTTAATTACTTCAAACGAAAATGTAGCTTGTTACACTTTTCCGACTCTTTTTATACTCGATTATCTCTTTTGGTGGTTCCAGAAGAGATTTTTAGTGGTTTACCCATCGATAAGTCTATGGGACCTGTGTCTTGGAGTAGGAGTCACCGAAGGCTCAGAACTAAATAAAATCGAATCATGTCTTTTATTTTCTATTTTATCTTTTTATTCCCGCTGCACGTATTTTGATTTCAAAACCAAAAGGAAAGTTTTTAAAACCACGTGATTCACCCCCTTTCACGTGCGTCTCGATCTAACAAGTGGTATCAGAGCCAAGTTCTGCTTTGAATTGGTGCAACCACCAATCAAGTTGGGGGCATTATTTTATTTCTTTTTGGATTTCAGTTTTTCGTGCCTTATTTGAATTGGTAAAATTTACCTCTTCGGATAATTCTTTCTCATTCAATTTTTACTTGAAATTGGTGCAACACCACTTGAGTCGTCGACATATTTTTTTTTCAAGCACTACTAATCCAAGACCAAGTGTTGGTACCTCCTTCCAGTTTTCTATTTTCAGTGATCAATGGCCCAACTTGAGGGATCCAACACCACTCTTCCTCCTCTCTGTTGATGCAATTTCCCCTCGGTTAAGGTTGACCAGGTTGACTAAGCTTGAGTTGACTCAAGCTTATGTCTGGATGTTTGAGTTTTGATGTTTGCTAATGTATGGAGATTGCAGGTGTAATTGTACATTTGAGGAGATTATTGGTATAATTCCCCTCTCGTCAAGGTTTGACCAATTTGATATGAAGAAGAGTCAAATAGGTCAAGGTTAACCAGATATTTAACTGGGAAGTCCTAACTAGAGGTTAGGCGAGAGCAAGTCTAACGGGAAGGTTAGCAGAAGATGGAAATCTAAGTGGGTCAGTGTTGACCAGACACTTGGTGTGGAAAGTCCTGATGAGTGAAGTTAGGAAGTTATGAAAGCCCTAGTGAGTGAAGATAGGTAAAAGCAAAATCTTGGTGAGTGAAGTCAGGTGAAAACCTTAGTGAGTGAAGTTATGTAGAAGAAAAATCTTGGTGAGTGAAGCTAGATAAAAACCCTAGTGGGTGAAGCTAGGCAGAAGGGAACTCCTGGTGAGTGAAGCCAAACATGTGGAAATCTAGATGGGTTAAGGTTGACCGAACATCTGGTGTTTGGAAGTCTAAATGGGTCATGGAGGACCAGACACTTGGCATGAGACGGTAAGCCCAAGTGGGTCAAGGTTGACCGGACACTTGCCATGAGGAGAAAAGTCTAAGTGGGTCAAAGGTTTACTGAACACTTGGCACAAGGAGAGAAGTCCAAGTGAGTCAAAGGATTGACCGGACACTTGGTGATGAAGTCCTAGCAGGTCAAGGTTGACCGGATGCTAGGCATAAGGAAGTCCCAACAGGTCATGATTGACCAGATGTTAGGCAAGAGAACCCTAGACTTGAGTTTAGCAAGTTAAGATTGGTCAATCGATCGATCGATTGATTGAACTAGGTCTTGATCGATCAGTTAATCGATTGGGAGAATATTACGAACAAAGGCAATCCAATCGATTAGTTGATCGATTGGGAGGAATTCACGAGAGCACAATGTGCTCGCTAATCGATCAGCCGATCCATTGGGCTACTCTAATCGATCAGCCGATCGATCGAAGCTGATTTTCTTACAAAGACACGAGGGATCCAAAATCGATTGGACAATCGATTGCGAGCTTTCTACGAGAGCACAAAGGCACTCTGAATCGATTGGTCAATCGATCAAAGCCTCCCCAATCGATTGGTAAATTGATTGGGATATGACCATTAACCAGGTTGCGAGGTTTGGACGGCTGAGATCAACTGGATCTGACATTGAAATCGATTGGGAGTAGGCCCAATCTATTGGAAGCCCTAAAAACATAGATATAAAGGTGATGGCGAGTTCAAACGAAACCCACTCTTCACTCTATCTTCTCTGCCAGTTCTTGGAAGATTTGGGAGACAAAGTGCTATTGCATTTTCCATCTTCAAGAGGCACACAAAGCAAGAAAAACTCATGGGATTCAAGGTTCAAAGTGTTAGTCGTGTTTTGATTTGTATTTACATTTGATTCTTATTTTGAGTTGTATTTTCTTATTCTTGAGTTGTACGAGGTTTCTCCACATCTGGATTGTTCCAAGAAGGAGTTGTTTTGATAGTGAAGAGTGTGCTCAGTGTGGATCCTTGGATTAGTCACCTCTTCTTGAGGTGGATACCAAGTAAATACTAGTGCTAGTATTGGGGAGTTTGTCAGTTCAAGTTTATCCACTGCAACAACATCTATGAAGCGAGCGAGAAGAGCTATTTGTTAGAACAGGTTGGGGCCGACAAGATGAGGGTGAATTACCTGTTGAAAAATAAAACAAAAACCCTTCTCGATCTTGCAACTCAGATTAGAAGCACACTTATAAAAAAGAAATTGAACAACTAATAAATTAAAGACACTAAGGAGTTATTTGATTACAACCTAGGTGGTTGTTAATCCAAGACAGAAGAAACCATTGAAAAGATCTCCTTCGTGTAGGCGGAGAAGCCTATTACACTTGTTGAACGCTCAGAAATATGCTAGGAAATAAATATCAGAGTTGTTTAATTATTCCTAGCTCCAGGGGTCCTTTTATAGTCTCTGAAAAATTCTATCCAAGGTTGGAAGACGCCTTCCATAGGGTGGAAGATGCCTCCGGTGTGGCAATTTTACCGTGCAAAGATAAAGTTTTATCTTCGCCAATGGTCACTAGGAAGTCACCTTCACACTGTTCATGGAAGGCGCCTTTGCACTGTTCATTGAAGGCGCCTTCCAGGCCATGGAAGGCGCCTTCCATAAGGCAGTTTAGCTTCTTTTCTCCTCGAGCAAGCTTCCGCTCCGGCTTCTCATCCCTCAGAAATGTCGCGCGCTTCCTTCTCGTCGGCCAACGTACTCTTCCGCAACACCTCGTCCTTCGGACGCATTGAGCCCGTCGACTCTCTCCCGTGCTGTTCTTCTTGTTAGTCGCATCTTTCGTTTGACTTCTTGTGCTCTTAAGTTCCTGCACACTTAGACACATGGGTTAAACAATAACATGACCTAACTTGACTTGGTTGATTACATCAAAATTACCACGGGATATTTACAATATCCCCATTTTTGATGTGAGCAATCCCAAATTAAGTTAAGATAAAAAAAAAAAAAAGATAATTAATATCATAAATAATAATATGCAAAAAAATAATGATTACCATCCCACTAGACTTAATCTTCACTTCTCCTCCGTTGATCACATAAAAATAGGGTACTTTAAAATTCTTTGAGAATAAAGTCTAAAATAAAGTCTAAGGAAAAATGCTCTTATCCAGAAAATTTTAAAATATTAAACGTTGTAAAAATTTGGACTTAAAAAAATACTTTGAAAAATATTTTTAATTATTGAAGAAAATTTTAACAGGTATAGATAAAACTTTTCATGTAAAGTTTAGATTATTATAAGCATAAATAAAGTCTTTTATAAATTAAGACATATTTAAAAAATGATTATTAATTATGAAAAAACTTGAACTATTTTTTGAGAATGCATTATAGCAAGTAACTTCATAGAAAAATAAATAAATTTTAAAAAATTTAAATTTTCAAGAATTTTTAATATTAAAAATTTGTATTTGGATAGATAATTCATAGAAAATTCAATAACGGTCGAAAATTTTTCTTAAAATAAGTGATGAAATTTTTTTTTTTAAAAAAAAAATTCTAACCGAATTTATGCATAACAATTTATTTGAAAGTATTTTTATAACAATTAAATACTTAAGAGTTAGTTAATTAAATATTTATTTCAATAATTAACTTCCAGGCTGTGACGAGGCACTAGGCCTTCTTGGTTATTGGAACAACAACCACTTTTAGACAAACTCTTTTAAAGAAATTAAATATTTAATTTTTTTCTAAAAGCCCTAAGTCTAACTTTCAAAAATTTTAATTAAAAAATAGGACATGCAAAAAGAAAATAACCTAAATATGATTTTAGAATCCAAAATAGATTCCTTCCTATAGGATTAATCAAAAATTTCTTAAAAACATATTTCTGTGATATTTTTTAATTTGGCCCTTATGGTATTTAAAGTGCCAATTTAATCCATTAGATCTTCTAACTTGTTGAATATGTTGTAGGATCAAAAAGAATTTAGATATCTCCACAATGGTATGATATTGTCCACTTTGGGCATAAGCCCTCATAATTTTCCTCTTGAGCTCTCCCCAAAAGGCCTTATGCTAATGGAGATATCTTTTTTCTTATAAACCCATGATTTTTCCCAGGGCCTCCCCTCGAGCATCGGGTTGCTCTTGACCTGCTCAGGGCTTCCCCTTAAGTATTGAGTCACTCTTGACCTGCTCAGGGCTTCCCCTACTTTGTTCAAGGTTTCACCCACATAGTTTAATCTTGGAACATGGCTCTGGCTCGTGCTTATTCCAGCGATTAGTCCGGTGAAGAGCGACCTCACTCTGATACCAATTGTAGGATCGAAAAGAATTTAGATATCTCCATAATGGTATGATATTATCCACTTTGGGCTTAGGCCCTCATGACTTTGCTCTTGAGCTCTCCCCAAAAGACCTCATGCCAATGGAGATATCTTTTTTCTTATAAACCCATGATCTTTCCCATGTGTTTTCAATGTGGGACTATGTTTGCAACCTTGCAACCCCCAACATATGTGAGAATGAACAATTTTTTAACTCTTATATTTTTACTTTAAATTTTTTTATTTCCTATTTTTATTTTGTCGAAGTCTTCTAATCGACAAGATGTTGCTAGAATTCCTTTTAATTTATCATTTTCTTTTTCTAAGTTATAGGAATTTTTTATAACATTTTTATAAACTGAAATAATTTATTAGGAGGTAGAGACCGTACCTGACTTACCTTGTCGATCCCATAATCTGAAGCTCCCCCTGAAGTGTTGTTGTCTTCTGATGTTGCTCCCCCTTCATCGATGCTCATTTTAGATGAGCTTGCTTTGTTTTTATCTTCTTGGTGACTTGCCACTAGCGCAAATCCGACGAGGGCTTCGATCTCTTATTCGGACGACGTTTAGATTTTTGTACTTGTTCTGGGTTAGCTTCTTCTTCAGATCTTCACATCTCGTTTCATGAACTTTAAGAGTTGAAAACAATTCTTCTAGGGTACTTAATTCTAGATCCTTAGAGATATAATAAACATTTACTAATGATACCCATTCAGTAGTCCTAGGAAATGTATTAAGCGCGTACTTTAGTGAATCTCGGTTGGTTACCTTTTCTCCGAGATTCATGAGTTTGGTTATGAGTTCTTTTATTCTTGAGTGAAGGTGTGCAACAGTTTTACCTTCTTCTATTTTGATGCAAATCCCGTCTCGCAAGTTTTGCCTCCGAAGGCCCTTCATCTAGTTCCAAGAATTTCTCCCAGAGCTCCTTGGCTGACTTGTAGGCTCCGATCTGGTTGACTTCTTATGGTGGTAAGACGCTCAGCAGACGAAACTCTACTTTGTCATTTGCCACGAAGTCAACTTGCTCCTTCTTAGTCTATTGGTATTCTTCTTTGCCTTCTGGTGTTTCAAAACCAAATTTCATAATTAGTAATAAATCAAAATCAGTCTTAAAGAACGCCTCCATCTTTTTCTTCCAAATCGTGAACTCCCCCTCGAACTTAGGTGGGTTGATGCTCAATCCGACCATCTCTTATGTTTCAATCGACGGTTAGTCCTTCTGAAGCAACCTGATTCTGATATCATTTGTTGGAACAAGTTGGGCCAGCAAGAGGGCGGTGAATTACCTGTTGAAAAATAAAACAAAAAATCTTCTCGATCTTTCAACTCAGATTAGTAGCACACTTATAAAAAGGAAATTAAACAACTAATAAATTAAAGACACTAAGGAATTACTTAGTTATAATCTAAGTGGTTGTTAATCCAAGATAGAAGAAAGTATTGAAAATATCTTCTTCGTATAGGTGGAGAAGCCTATTACACTCGTTGAACGTTCAGAAATGTGCTAGGAAATAAACATCAAAGTTGTTTAATTATTCCTAGCTCCAGTGGTCTTTTGATAGCCCTTGGAAAATTCTATCCGAGGCTAAAAGACATCTTCCATAGGGTGGAAGGCGCCTCCAGCGTGGAAATTTTATCCATGCGAACATAAAGATTTATCTTCGCCAACGGTCACTGGGAAGGCGCCTTCAAGCCATTGAAGGTGCCTTCGCACTGTTCATAAAATGTGCCTTCAAGCCATTGAAGGTGCCTTTGCACTATTCATAGAAGGCGCCTTCCAGCCATTGAAGGCGCCTTCGCACTGTTTATTGAAGGCGCCTTCCAAGCCATGGAAGGTGCCTTCTATAAGGCAGTTCAGCTTCTTTCTCCTCGAGCAAGCTTCTGCTCTGGTTTCTCATCCCTTGGAAATGTTGTGTGCTTCCTTCTCGTCCGCCAGTGTACTCTTCCGCAGCACCTCATCCCTCGGATGCACCGAGCCTATTGACTCTCTCCCGTGTCATCCTTCTCACTAGCTACATCTTTCGCTCGACTTCCTGTACTTCTAAGTTCTTGTACACTTAGACACGGGGGTTAAATAACAATAGGACATAACTTGACTTGGTTGATCACATCAAAATTATCACGGGGTACTTACACTATTCACCCCCTCTAGCTCCGGAGTGTCCCAACACTCTCTTCAATGGAAATGCTTTTCTGTATTAGAAGAAGAGGATAAAAGTTTACTTAAGGATGGATATCGAGCAATGGTTCACCATCTGACGAGAGTACCGACCGCCTGTAGATGAAGCAACAATAATGCCACTCGATCCTGAAAGATGGAGTCCAGAATATAAGAAGAAAGCCTAGATTGACTCAAAAGCATTGAACACAATCTAGTGCGGACTCATAAAAGAAGAACCCAATCGAGTCGGCCAACACGAGAATACAAAGGAGCTATGGGACAAGCTCATTGAACTACACAAAGGAACCATCGACTCAAGGGTAACAACTCGTGATCTTCTATTGACTTCATTATTTAATATTAAAATGCAGGATGGAGAAACCCTAAGTCAACTACATGCAAGGATCAAGGATATCCTCAATGGCTTGCACATGATCGGATATCAACTCGAGAATGACGATGTTATCAGGTACGCTATGAACTCATTCCCTTGAAACTCACTATGGGCATCGATCCTAGATACCTATAAGGTTTCGAGGAACCTCTTGAAATTAAAGTTAGATGAATTATTTTATGAATTGGAGTTGCACGAACAAACTAACAGCCTAAAGGTCGAGAAAGGATTGCATTTCTTGCAGGCACTGTGAAGGGAGTTAAACCTGAAGCAAAAACTGAATTCAAACTAGAATTAGACGAAGAAGAGCAACTAGTGAACATGGTAAGTAAGATGTTCACTAGACGCAAGAAAAACTTCACCAAACACGACATGAAGAAGATGTCTAAATCGACATCCGACAACTCAAAAGCAAACATCATATGCTACAACTGCAACAAGAAGGGGCACTTGAAACATGAATGTCTGAATAAAGACAAGATCAAGAAGACAAAGCAAAAGAAAGCACTAAAGGCGACTTGGGACGAATCTTCCTTGGACAAATTTGAAGCTGACAAACCAAAGCAAACTAGCTACCTCATGCTAATGGCAATCGGAGGCGATTCAAATCCAGAAGAAGAATCTGAATACAAGTTGAGCAACGGATCTGCATCCAGTTTGGACGAACCAACTGGGGTAACTTTTAATTATACCATAATTTTTTTAGAAATTATTTCCTACTTAAACAAAAAATTAACAAAAATTGAGGAACACGCTAAACTCCTCCTTAAGGAAAAAAAACATCCTTAAGGAATAACTGAGCTTGATCTCCTTAATTGACCAAGTTCAAGATTGAAATTCAACTCAAGCTACAAATCTTGAGGAAGAAATTTTATCTTGAAAAATCAAGTTAAAGAGTTAAAGAAACAGTTAGAAAAATTTACCTTAGGATCCAAGTATCTAAATATGATACTTGGATCCCAAAGAGTTGTGTACAATAAAATTAGACTTGGATACAAGTCCAACTCTACATTTAAATCAATTTTAACTATAACTCAAAATTCAAAATTAACTAAAGCTTAGGTTCTAAAAGCATGCCTAACCACGCAAGTATGACTCAATCAATACTATGTACCAAAATATAAAATTCACTATATAAATCAAAATAAAATCAAATAAAACACTCACAACCTCAAAAATTAAACCTTTAAAAATAAATTTGAACCTAAAGAATAAAATCAAATCAAATAAACCTAAATTAAACAAAAACAAAATCAATCTAAACTTAAACTATAACCAAGTCTATTATAACTATAAAGCAAATCGACACAGACCTAAAACTTAAAAGTTCAATAATATAGGGGGAGACTCTAAATTAGTTGGCACCTCTAAAAATAATAAATTACCAATTGGGTAATTAGAACTAGCATAAATAGGAACAAAAGTTTAACTTGATAAACGATATTGGAGAAGTTTTAGATGATAGTAGATTAGGGAAGCTCTACTTATGCATGTGTAGGAAGATATGACTTTGACCTAGTACATTTGGCTTAATAGAACTAACTGAAGCTACCCCTTATTAATACTAACTGGTTAGACAAAAGTTTTGTATTAAATTCAGTGGGTCTATTTAAAAAATTCTGAAAGCGTGGTTACTCTAATGATGTCCAGGGGACTCACCACAGCTTAGAAGTTTATCCAAAGAATGTCTGCTTGTTAAATCCAAAACTAAACTTGAATCAAACACAAGTTAAACCAAATCCTGAAATTCAGCCTAACTCTTCTCACAAAATTATAAGATTTTCTGATTGAAAATATAGATCGAGTGAGATGAATAGGATTCAAATTTAAATTAAAATCAAATTAAAATTAAAATTAAAATTAAAATTAAAATTAAAATTAATTAAATTTAAATTTAAATTAAATGCAAATTAATTAAGTTTAAATTTAAATTAAATTCAAATTAAGTTAAACTAAGTCCACACTTGAGCTAAAAAATTTTTTCCTACTCTTTGTAGAAATCTAGATGGATATTGGACAGTGATTGTTCTAAACACATGATCAGGGATCAAGCAATATTCATAAAATTAACCTTCAAAAGACTAGGAATAGTTGCCTTTGGAAAAAATGATAAATTGAAGGTAATTGGTATAAGTAACATTGAACTAGAATCTAATTTCATTATTCATAAAGTACTATTTATTGAAATTTTCAAATTTAACCTATTCAGTGTCAGCCAATTATGTGATTTAGAATATAAGGTTAGGTTTACATCCACTGAATGTTTAATTAAATATATAAAAAATCCTATAATAAAATTGAAAGGACTCAGGAATAATAACATTTACACAATTAACCTAGCCAGCTTCTCACTTAAGTGTTCTCTAACACAAAAAGAGGAAACTTGGTTGTGGCATAAGAGAATGTTCTACACTAGCTTTAGAAACCTCACTAAACTAAATGACTTAGTTAGAAGACTACCAAAATTATCCAACTTAGAGTCAACAATTTGTAATTCTTGCCAACAAGGAAAATAGACCAAATCAACGCATAAATCAACTAATCAAACTCAAACCAATTCAACACTTTAATTATTATACTTATATTTATTTGAATCACATGAGATTAAATCTATAAATATAAATTTATACTATCTAGTAATAATTGATGATTACTCAAGATTCACTTGGGTAAAATTTAGAAAAAATAATAATGAAATATTTAGTAATTTTTGTAAACAAATTGAAAATGAAAAAGATTCTAAATTTAAAAGAATTAGAAGTGATAATGGTGGAGAGTTTAAACATCATAAGTATACTAAATTATACTTAGAAAATGTTTATCATCAAGAATTCTTATGTTCTAATATGCCTCAACAAAATGGAATAGTTGAAAGAAAAAATAGAACTCTCTAAGAAGCCACTAGGATAATGCTTAATGAATACCAACTACTAAAATATTTCTGAGCAGAAATTATTAGTATAGCTTGTTATATAGAAAATAGAACAACAATTAATAAAAAATAAAATAAAACTCCATTTGAAATTTACTATAATAAATTACCAAATATCAAATACTTTAAGGTATTTAGATGTTTTGTGTACATATTAAATACAAGAAAATACTTAGAAAAATTTTCCTCAAAAGTAGAACATGGAATTTTTATAGGGTATTCCCGAAATAATAGAAGATATAGAGTTTATAATAAAACTACTCTAAGAATTGAGGAAATAATCAATATAAAATTTGATGAAATTACTAAAGAATCTAATTAACTAAACCTTAATATCAACCAATTGATTTTGTTAGAGCTAGCACTGATCAAGAGGGAGTAAGTGAAAACCCAATAGACGAATATGAAGATAAACAAAATCAACCATAAGAAAATGAACAAACACAAACTAAACCTAGAATAATAAGAGTAAGTTTAGACCACCCAATTGACCAAATAATAGGTGATCTGGAACTAAGAGTTTACACTACAACAAAAATGTTAAACGACAACACCATAAAGACAATGGTTTTAGATGAAACTATTATAAATTTGGTAAAAGATAATGGTTTTAGATAAAACCGTTGTCTTTGAGCTCCCATAAAATACAAAAGACAATAGTTTTGTGAAAATCGTTGTCATTGAGCAATTTTTTTTAAAAATCAACAATGTATTTTACAACGGTTATCTAAAACTGTTGTCTTTAAGTACTTTTTTAGGGGTTACGACAACAGTTTTGATAAAATCATTGTCTTTGACTTTATTCGTTTCGTCATTTCCCCCTCATAGTTTTGCTTTCCCTCTCTCCGTAAATCTTTTCGGCGCCTTGTTTTCCCCTTCGTGTTTCCGAACCCTAAGTCATTTTTCTTTCCCTCTCCTCATACAATCTCTTCACGCCATCCTATCGACCGCTGGATCTTACTCCACGACGGTGTGCTCTCCTCTCTTCCTAGTGAGCGGGTTTCTGAGCTCGACGAGGCCCTTTGACCTTCCACTGCTGCTTCTTTGGCTTGCGGAACCTTTTGATCAGGCGAGCTATATTTCTTCGCCAAAGGTGACACTCCTACTCCATCAATTCATAACCTGTTTGTTTTGTCTTCTTTGAATTTGTGCTAGAGCCATAGTCAAGGTAGATTCAAATCTACGAACCCTATTTTATTCATAAATTTCAGCCTTCATAAGGCAGCGGGCAAAGGAAGGAATTAAGGGTTTCATCGAATGAGCAGAGGTTCTATGACAACAGCGAGAATGGCATAGGAGATCAGCAGGGTTGTTGCTATGGAGTCTTTTTCATCAACGGCGGCATCAAAGAGGTGGGCGTGGGCGTCGAAGCTCCGGTGGATCCCGACCTCCATCGATCTCATCATCGTGGCCGAGAAGCGCCTCCTGTCCTTCGTCAAGTGAGTTCTCTAATCGCATCCCTTGATTTGTTTATTTATTTTTTGGAGGTGAGTGGATGAAATCGCTCTCCCTTGCGCTGTCTATTTTCTCTTCTGGTTAATCCCCTTCTATCCATCGGTGGAGGAAACAAAAATTAATATCAATCATTTCCTCTTATTTTATTTATGTTGAAATTGTGCGAAAATTGATGACAAATAGTGACAATGTAAGAGTACTAGCTTGCTGAATATTCTAGTGTTTCATTGTAGGTCCAAACAACACTAGCGAACTCTATTTCATTAAGAGTATTGGATTTGAACATAAGATCTAGAATTATCTAGTTGGTCTTGTTTTATCAGAGAAACCACAACCTTATATCATATCGCGTGTAGATTGAGAAAAAGTTTATTGTTTCCTTCTAAACTCTTTGCTCTTTTCAAGACAAGTTATGTTCAAGAGCAGGTCAATATTGGCCCTGGACCACCAGACTCGAAAGTTAGGTGGTTTAGATCTTCTAGTGATCAGCCACGGTTAATTTCTTCGTCGCATTTCTCACGATGAACCCTAATTTATGATTGTGGGCTGGGACACTCTTTGTCTTGTTTCAGCTAGCTCCAAAGTTTTCAAAGACGGATTATGGGCGGACTTTGCTTGTTTCTCAATTCATCTTTTGGGCAAAGATTGCATTTTTTTTCTTTTTCATTTTTGATCTTATGGTTTACATGGTCGTGGAGGAAGTCGTCTTCAATATCAGCGATGGTGCATCCTCTGATACTCTCCCTGGCTTTGCCCTCCATGACTGGGTGAGTCTCAGCATCCAATCTCACGCCATCCAGTTGATCTGGAATATCTTCTCTGCTGCATCTTTGTTTGATTTTTGTTTTTCTTATTTGTACATCTCTAATTGTTTCAGTAAGCATTGCACATGAGTATGAAAATTGATTAGTGAGTAGGTAGGAACATAAACTGAAACATTTTGAAGCTACAAAGATAGTTATTAAATCGTTAGCACCACATAAAAACATTCCTCCTAGAGTAGCTGTTAATACGAATAACATAAACTCTGTTATAGCCATTTCTGTACATTCAATGTACTCTACGGATAGAGGAATACATAGAGTTGAACATAGTAAAATAAGAAATTGAAAGATTTCGTTGAAATTGTTCGTTTGTAAATTTCCCGAAAAGCTAATTATAGGTTCTTCTCTCCATCGGAACAATAGGGCTGTTATGCTTATTACTAAACTTGTTGAAGAGATGAAATAGAACCAAGGTCTATCCTTTTGATCAGAGGTTGAATCGATCATCAGAAGAAGAATTAGGCCAAAAATTAGGATACATTCTGGGAAAATGAAACTTCCATGGAAGAGAAGCAAATGAAACGCTTTCATAAAAATTCTCGTAGAATCGAGAATGAAGTTTTCATTCTGTACATGCCAGATCATGAATTAGTAGCTGCATCCAATCTCCGAAAAAGTCCCAATTGTTTTAAACTTTCTATTTTTGGAATGGGATATTTACGGAATCCCCATGAATAGGATCAAACCTTATTCCATGATATTTCCATAAGATTCCTCTTTCTTATTCTTAAGCAAGCCCCCGAGAGGGCTTAGTTGATCATGATTTATGTTTCATCTTTCTTTTCCTTTTGGTTTGTTTCGAGAAAGATATCGTCCGATTCTTTTTCTATTGATTCTTTTCCGATCGAGATGTATGGATCCATGTGTCTATATAGATCCTGCTCGTGGATTAACGAAAATGTGCAAGTACTTGATCATACTTTGCGAATAGCCATCGGTTATTATCTTTAATGTTGGTCACTAGATTCAAATGATATTGCCTGAACTAGTCACAATATATTGAATGGAAGTGGGTCATTACCATTGTACATGTACTTTCATCATAAATGTTGGAGACTGAATGCACCAGACACTATACATTTGGGCTCTATATTATGTTCTAATTTAAACTCGTATATAGTTTGTAATTAATACTCTCAATGCATACGGTAGGATTTTGTTTTTGTCTCCATTCTCCATTGCATGTATCTCTGACATTCTTGCAGACAGTATCCTATGTTCCCTTTTCAACCACTATGGTGAAAAAAATTTTTGTTTGGTGAGTGGGGGACCGAGACATGTTGCTGTGAGGTTGCCATTTTCTAGGTTATTCAATTGACTTGTATGTGTTTCATTCACTAAAACTCCCTATTAACTACTCCAATAGGGGAGTGCTTGATTAATTTACCATTTATGAACGGGTCTTCATTTCTATTTGGATGTTGATAACCCATGTTAGGATTTAATAAGTATCTTGACCTTCCAGTTGAGATATTAGAAATCAACGTAGTCATTACTTTCTATCACTAGTGGTTAAATCATGGCATGTTATTATTTCCTAAGAAAAACTGTGTACTAGTCTATTATGTCACAAGATTGTTGAAGAATACTCTCTAGCTTGATTGGTTGGTGTGTGTGTATATATATATATATATATATATATATATATATATATATATATATATATATATATATATATATATATATATATATATATCAAGACATGTTAGAGGGGGGGGGGGGGTGAATAGCACTCGTGGCTTTCACTTTTCGTATTCGAAAAACTTATCGGATAATGCAGCGGAATAATAAATAAAGGAATACAGAAAGACACCAAGATTTACTTGGTTCGGAGCCTTGGGCGACTCCTACTCCAAGGCCCACGCTCATTGAGCATTTACTTTGGGCAACAACTATAATCGCGCAAATATTACAAGAATTATTATAATGACAGTATTAAAAAAAAGCTATACCGACAACAAAGAATTGAAATTTCGCAGCTTCGGGTTGTTGGGGTCTTGTTGTAGCTTAGCCAGATCATCTCGTTAGCAGTGCGCTGAAGAAAGATTGCTTAGAACTTCATTGATCATGCTACTGTAACGACCCAACTCCTGGGTACTAAGCTGTGAGCCGGATCGCTACATTAACTACTGAAACTACTGTGCTGTACTGTGCAGAAACTGGGTAGAATAAAATTTTACTAAACTATTGTAGTTGCCTCTGTTAACACTGTGAGAGTGAGATTTCATATTCAACTACCCTCTAGATATTCATAGCTATGCTGGGGAGGTGAAACTGGAGCTTTGGATCGGTCCGTGGAACGATCCACTGACACGCACGGGAACGCTGGCTGGATCGGTCTGCCGACCGATCCAGCTGCTCACTGATCGGTCGGGAGACCGATCAGTGGCTCACTGATCGGTCGGCTGACCGATCAGTGACTGCTGATTTCGTCCCGAACTCTCTGTTCGCGGATGGATTGGTCGGCTGACCGATCTAGGGAGATACAGTAGGCTACTGTATCCATCCGGATCGGTCGGCTGACCGATCCAGGAGGAGGAATGGCCCTGGATCGGTCTGCTGATCGATCCAGGTTCTGATAGTCTGATACGAAATCAGAACTTCTGATTTCCAACACTGATTCGTGCCAAAAATCACATACACAAACTCCAGACACATGAAAAGCACTCTAGCATGTAAATACTAACATTCTAAACATGATAACTAAGCAAGACATAGTTTACTAAGCTGTAACACCTAGTAACAAGACTAAATCATAAACTAGACATGTAAAGTATTAAAACTGAAATAAAAGCGTATAGATCCCAAGGATCTTTATTCCAAACCCCTTGCACACACACATCATCGTAGCATCGCCCTCCAGCCTCCGCTAATCCACTTTTCTTTTACCGGTATCTGCAGTATAAGAAAAGTAGCATCTATAAGCTAAGAAGCTTAGTAAGAAACCATCTACCTCACAAAAACATGCAACGATGCGATTATGTTTTTAAAACATGCTGTTTGAAAACTGAACTGAGCATGGCAACATGGAATGGCATATAAAAGCATAAACTGGAACTGAAACATGGCATAGCATATAAATTGAACATGCTTTAAACTGAACATGACATACTTATAAACTGAGTATGAAACTGAACTAGTCATGCATATATCTAGATCTGTACATGAACTCAAATCATGTAAACTGAACCTGAACTGAACTGAAAGCTAAATTAGTGTTCTCATCACTAGTTTCAAATTTGAAAACTATACATATAATAGATGAAAATACTAAACATGCTGTTGGGGCCCTAGCAACTGTACTTACTGTGCACGCATCCCTACGAGACCCGGGATTGCAAGTTCCGAATCCAGCAGGGTTACTAGGTTATCTGAACCTAGGGACGACTGTGGGAGTCCAGCCCATGGATATCTGATCCAAGTACAGTGCCAACTGAATAAAAGTAAAATACTGAATACTGTTTTATTTTACTTTGCTGTTCTAGGTTATCTGAACCTAGAGGCTACTGTGGGAGCCCACCCAATGGATATCTGATCCATATAGTTGTAATAACTGATAATAACCTAAGTAAAATGTTTCTAATACATTTTACAAGCTGTTAGGACGCCTACTGGTGCATCCTTCTGAACTGGGCATTCTACCGAATGCTTGGTGTGCACTAAAAGCACACCCTAAAACTGAAAACTGTAAAACTACTGAACTAACGCCAAAACTAACAAGCGAGAGCAATTATACTGCAGGTGAGGGGTTTCTGTTAGCTAGAGCTCTAGAGCCAATCATTTGATGATTGTATGGACTCATTGTATCATATTCTTGTATATTAATAAAGGCATTTGATTTTGGTTATTATACTTACTTGTATTAGTGCCAAATAAACTAAGTATAATAACGTCCTTGAGTAGAGCGTTCTTACCTATATCAATCGATTGGTTGAATCGATAGTGAGATGATATAGGGAACACTACTTTAAATCATTCCTAGTCGAGTATTAACATTCAGGGACAATGTTAATACAATAAGACTAGCATGTAGGTTAGCTCGATGACTTGATCTCACAAGTCATGGATATAGAGATATCAAGCTGACACATGGGTATGCATTAGAGAATGTATACTGAATGACCCGCCATGAGAAAGTATCATGGATCGTTATATGAGTGTCATATACTTTCTCATGTGACTATTAGTATGACTATTGGTCCTTAGACCTGAAGTCACCATGGTTCCCTACATAAGGAGTTATGTACTTTGGTTTCGTCAAACGTCACCCGTAACAGGGTGGACTATAAAGGCGATTACTGGGTATGTAATGAATTATGCAGAGGGATGTGAGTGATGTAGATGGAATCTATCCCTCCCATATGACGGGAGCGACATCGGTATTCTTGATAGAGTGAGACCACTAAGTGCATGACCATGCCCAAATGAGTCAACATTAGATGTTGAGCTCATTTGATCGAGTGAGTCTACTTGGAGTTCAAGATTTAGATTGATTAGAGGATGACACGGTCTATGCCTCATATTGATCAATCTAGATGTCTAGGATAGAAGGACACTTGTCATTATTTTGTGAGTAGTCACAATTGGTAGTCACAAGGTGATGTCGGATCTCGACATTCTTGTAACTTGGGTAGTAATGATGTGTTGCTAGATACCGCTCATTACTTATGCTCCTAAATGGGTTTAGGGCATTGCCAACGTTACAAGAACCTATAGGGTCACACACTTAGGACAATTAGGTGGAGATTAGGTTCATATGATGAACCAAGAGGATTAGATTCATTTGATGAATCAAATTGGATTAAGAGTAATCCTAATTGGGCTAACTTGAGTTCGACTCAAGTTGATTCATGTGTTAAATGAGTCTAATTTAGATTTTGACTCATTGAATCAATTTAATTAAATGAATTAGATTCATTATATTAAGTTGGCTCGAATCAAATGGTTGGATTAGATCCACCATGGTAGAGATTGAGTCAAGTTTGACTTGACTTGAGAAGGAAGACCAAAGGTCAATTTTGACTTGACCTTTTGCCACCTCATTGGTGAGTTGGCATTAGGTGGACCAATAATGATGTTCCACATCATCATGGGTGCCACCTCATGGAAGTTACAAAGTCACTCTCTTAATGGTTTCATATTAATTGCAATTAATGCAATTAATGTGATTTTTGAAAGTGGCCGGCCACTTGGTTTTTGGTGAGAAATTCATTTTTCATTCACTTGTGTGTATCTTCTTCCTTCTCCCTCTCAAGCTCTCCCTCTCCCTCTCCTCCCTTGGCCGAACCATATAGGTGCTAGCACACCTTGGTTTTTGGTCATCTCCATCTAGTGTGTCCGTGTGGATACTTCTAGAGGACCGGCGCTTGACGGTCTTGAGATCCGGCATCATTTGGACGAGCGGGAACGCGAAGGGCATCGCATCAAAGGTATAAATGGTTTATCCTTATGTAGATCTACTGTAGATTAAAGTTTTCAAACTCGTACTCATATTTTTGTTCGGTTTTACCTTGCACGAGATCCGTGGCATGGGCGATTCGGGGTTTCCGCGACGCGAAAAGCGGTTTTCGCGGCCCGAAGAACCCAACAGTGGTATCAGAGCCACGTGCAAGGCTTGTACGAGTTTGATTTTTTGGTTTTATGAAAACTAAAGTTTCTGTAATTTTCTGTAAAATTATGATTTTATAGTTTTTATGGGTAATTTTTCCGTAGAAGCGAAGCACAAGTGTCTCGGCACTTGTAGGCTTCGGCTACCGGAAAGATTTTCCCAAAACGGCTTCGTTTTGCCCCAAATCCGTTTGGGACAGCGGGCTCGGGTGCCATTAGATCGCAAAGGAGCAACTCACGATGGTTAGATCGTGGGTAGGGGTACTGCCCCTAACCCCGCAAGGGGATTTGCTCCGCGATTGCACCCGAAATCGCTAAAAACGAACCCGCCGGGAAGATTTTTCCGAAACGGCAATATCTCGGCCCAAATCGTTTTGGGACAGCGGGTTTGGGCGCTGTTGGATCGCAATGGGACCCTCGTGATGGTTAGATCGCGGGTAGGGGTGCTGCCCCTGGCCCCGCAAGGGGATCTGTTCCGCGATTGCGCCCGAAACCGCTAAACGGGACCGCCGGGAAATTTTATTCGTAAAAATTGTAAAAAATAATTTTAAAATTATAGAAAATTATGAAAAATATATAATTTTGAATTATATATTAATTTGTGATAGTCATAGCCCAAAGCCCAATATGATTGGTTGTGTTGTAATTCATAATACGGCCTGCGTGCCGTGATGTGTTTTCACGTGTTGTATTTATTTTATTATTCGCGACCTGCGCGTCGTGCCTCATCTTTTATTCTTGTTGTAAATTAGATTTAGACTCGAATGTAACTCGAGTTTCAAATTGTAATGTACAAATTGGAGCGGTGGAGGGTCCACACGAGACGGAGTTCCGAGGCGGGCACGAGCAACACAAGGTGGTCAAAGGGAGTAGCTTGGAGAAGCTGTTGACCCTAGGTTGACCATTCGATCTTCTCATTGGCTTGAGAAGATCGTAGTAGGGCCATGACTAAATCACAAATAGATTAATTAATTAATTATTATGTATCTGATACATGTTTAATAGTTAATTAATTAATTAGTGCCTTAACGATTAGATTAGATCTAAGTCGTGCACATGATGCACCCTTGCGATTAGATTATATCTACGTCGTGCACAAGATGCATCCTTCTCGATTAGATTAGATCTAGATCGAACCAACTCTAAATGCCTAACCGTGCCGTGATACCTATCACTACCTCGATCACATGTATTGTTGAATCTGCCAAAGCAGAGCAATACATATTATCTTGGTAGGATACGGAGGGACAATCTTGGTCCCACCTATCAACGCATGGGTGAATACGAACTCAATTAGATTGAGTATTCCTAGTTACTCGGTTGGATCGAGTCAACTATAGGCATTATTCCAACGGTTGGAAAAGATAGGTCAAAATCACATCTATATTATCTCTCGGGCGTATTAGCCAAAGCTAACTCGAGTTTTAATATAAATGGGGATATTGATTCTATAAACAAGAGTTGCATAGAGATGTAATTGGTAATCGTTACCTACCGATCATACTAAGCCTTGGGCGTATTAGCTAAAGCTAACTCAAGGGTTAGTATGATGTGGATCTTGTCCCACAAGAATTATAGAATTCAGTGGGAGCATCATTTAATTAAAAGGCCTAATTAAATGATTTTTAAAGAATATGATATTTATTTCTGCAAATTTTCTGTTGTAGATAACCATGACGTCGAACACGAATTCCTTCTCCTCGCGATCCGTCCTTGAGAAGGACAAGCTCAACGGAGCGAATTTCCTGGACTGGTACAGAACTTGAGAATAGTTCTCACCTGGGAGCGTAAGTCATACGTCCTGGAGCAGCCCATTCCCGAGGCTCCTCCCGCCAATGCCCCGTGAGGACAAAGATGCTTACAAGAAGCATCAAGACGACGATTAGATGTGTCCTGCCTAATGCTCGCGACCATGAACTCGTGAGCTGAAGCAACATGAGTTGATGGGCGCTTTTGATATGGTTGAGCATCTTCGCCAACTATATCAGGGACAAGCGAGGCATGAGAGATTTGAGATCTCTAAGGCACTGTTTCAGTGCAAGATGTCAGACGGGGCTCCTGTAGGTCCTTATGTACTCAAGATGATTGGGTACATAGAGAACCTACAAAGACTGGGTTCCCACTTGGCCAAGAGCTGGCCACTGACTTGATCTTGCAGTCCTTGCCGGATAGCTATAGTCAATTCGTTCTCAACTATAACATGAACGAGATTGACAAGCCACTGCCCGAGCTACTTAGTATGTTACGAACTGCTGAGATTAACCTTAAGAAGGTTAAGCCCATTCTGATGGTCCAGAAGCACAAGGGCAAGGGCAAGCCCAAAGGTAAGGGAAAGTCCCAAACCAAGGGCAAAGGCAAGGCATTGAAGCCTAAAGGAGGGGTCGCCAAGGATGCTACCTGCTTCCACTGCGGTCAGACCGGGCACTGGAAGAGGAACTGTAAGGTATACTTGGAGGATCGAAGTGAGACTTCCACTTCAGGTATATATGTTATAGAAGTCAATCTATCTATTTCTACATCATGGGTATTAGATACTGGATGTGCTTCTCACATTTGTACTGATGTGCAGGCGCTGAGAAATAGCAGAGCATTGGCAAAGGGCGAGGTGGACCTACGAGTAGGCAATGGAGCACGGGTTGCTGCTGTTGCTAAGCTATCTCTGCCCTCTGGGCTTGTACTAGATTTAGATGATTGTTGTTATGTGCCTGCTCTTACTAAGAACATAGTTTCAGTTTCTTGTTTAGACAAGAAAGGATACTCTTTTATAATAAAAGACAAATGTTGTTCTGTTTATTTGAAAAATATGTTCTATTGTAGTGCACCACTAATAAACGGACTCTATATTCTAGACCTTGAGAGCCCTATCTATAACATTAGTACCAAGAGGTTCAAGTCAAATAACATGAACCAAACATACCTCTGACACTGTCGCTTAGGTCATATAAATGACAAGCGCTTATCCCAGCTCCATAAGGATGGTTTGCTGGACTCATTTGATTTAGAATCATATGAGATATGCGAGTCATGCCTACGAGGCAAGATGACCAAGACCCCCTTTAGTGGGCATAGCGAGAGAGCAACTGATTTGTTAGGACTCATACATAGTGATGTATGTGGCCCTTTCAATGTTGTTGCTAGAGGCAGTTATAGATACTTCATCACATTTACTGATGATTTTAGTAGATACGGTTATGTGTACTTGATGACACATAAGTCTGAATCCTTTGCAAAGTTCAAAGAATTCAAGAATGAAGTACAGAACCAGCTTGGCAAGAGTATTAAGGTACTTCGATCAGATCGAGGTGGTGAATACTTAAGCCATGAGTTTCGTGACTACTTAGCTGAGTGTGAGATTTTATCTCAACTCACTCCTCCTGGAACACCACAATGGAATGGTGTATCCGAAAGGAGGAATCGTACCTTATTAGATATGGTACGATCTATGATGAGTCACACAGATCTTCCGACATATCTATGGGGATATGCTCTAGACACAGCAGCTTTCATACTTAACCGAGTTCCATCAAAGGCCGTGATAAAGACACCATATAGGATATGGACTGGGAGAGATGCCCAGGTGTCTTTCATGAGGATTTGGGGTTGTGAGGCTTACGTACGACGTCAAGTCTCAGACAAATTAGGACCCAAATCTGACAAGTGCTATTTCATCGGATATCCCAAGGAAACTAAGGGATATTACTTCTACATTCCCAGTCAGCACAAGGTAGTTGTGGCAAAGACTGAGGTCTTTCTAGAAAGGGACTTTGTTTCTAGAAAGATCAGTGGGAGCGCGTTCGATCTTGAAGAAGTTCAAGATGCGAACAATAGCACTGATGCCTCGATGGAAATTGAACTGGAACCACAAAGTGTTGTTCCACAAGGAGTTGAGGAACAACAACCGGTTCAAGTAGACATACCTCTTCGCAGGTCTGATAGGGTACGTCGTCAGCCTGAGAGATACTCATTTCTCTTGTCTGATCATGATGACATTGTGCTCATAGAGGATGAGCCCACCACCTATCAAGAAGCTGTGATGAGACCAGATTCCGAGAAATGGCTAGAGGCCATGAGATCCGAAATGGAATCCATGTACACCAACCAAGTATGGACTTTGGTTGATCCACCTGAAGGGGTAAAACCCATTAGGTGTAAGTGGATCTTTAAGAGAAAGACTGACATGGATGGACTTATCTATAAGGGTCGCTTGGTAGCTAAAGGTTTCAAGCAAATTCATGGTATTGACTATGATAAAACCTTTTCTCCAGTAGCGATGTTTAAGTCCATTCAGATCATGCTTGCTATTGCAGCTTACCATGACTATAAGATATGGAAGATAGATGTCAAAACCGCGTTTCTGAATGGAAACCTACTCGAGGATGTGTACATGACACAACCTGATGGTTTTGTAGATCCACAGCATACTAACAGAGTATGCAAGCTGCATAGGTCCATTTATGGACTAAAGCAAGCTTCTCGGAGCTGGAATCTTCGATTCGATGATGCGATCAAATAGTTTGGTTTCATCAAGAATGAAGATGAGCCTTGTGTCTACAAGAAGGTTGTAGGGGACATAGTTGTCTTCCTCATATTGTATGCGGATGACATACTACTCATTGGGAAGGACATCCTTATGCTTCAGTCTGTCAAGACCTGGCTAGGGAGTTGCTTCTCAATGAAGGACTTAGGTGAGGCATCCCGCATTCTAGGGATACAGATCTATAGAGATAGATCTAAGAGATTGCTTGGCCTAAGTCAGAGTACATATATTGACAAGGTACTCCTTCGGTTTGCCATGCAGAACTTCAAGAAGGGATTTCTGCCGATGTCACATGGCGTGAGTCTTTCGAAGACTCAAGGTCCCTCTTCTAGAGAGGAGAGAGACCGCATGGATCAGATCCCTTATGCATCAGCCATAGGATCTATCATGTACGCCATGCTATGTACTCGACCTGATGTCTCGTATGCTTTGAGCATGACGAGCAGATACCAGTCAGATCCAGGTGAAAGTCACTGGATAGCGGTCAAGAATATTCTTAAGTACTTAAGAAGGACTAAAGAATATTTCTTGATATATGGAGGCGATGATGAGCTAGCTGTAAAGGGTTACAGTGATGCCAGCTTCTAGACCGACCAGGATAATTAAAGATCGCAGTCTGAGTTCGTGTTTTGCTTGAATGGTGATGCTGTGAGCTGGCAGAGTTCACAGCAGTTCTACGACGTTTCCATCTCATTCGAGAGATTATCGAGAGAGGAGATGTGAAGATTTGCAGAGTACCTACAGAGGCTAACATTGCAGATCCCTTGACCAAGGCTTTGGCACAGAGGAAGCATGATGGTCACACTAGGTCATTGGGGTTTAGAGCCTACACTGATTGGCACTAGTGCTAGTGGGAGATTGTTAGCTAGAGCCCTAGAGCCAATCATTTGATGATTGTATGGACTCATTGTATCATATTCTTGTATATTAATAAAGACATTTGATTTTGGTTATTATACTTACTTGTATTAGTGCCAAATAAACTAAGTATAATAACGTCCTTGAGTAGAGCGTTCTTACCTATATCAATCGATTGGTTGAATCGATAATGAGATGATATAGGGAACATTACTCTAAATCATTCCTAGTCGAGTATTAACATTCAGGGATAATGTTAATACAATAAGACTAGCATGTAGGTCAGCTCGATGACTTGATCTCACAAGTCATGGATATAGAGATATCAAGCTGACACATGGGTATGCATTAGAGAATGTATACTGAATGACCCGCCATGAGAAAGTATCATGGATCGTTATATGAGTGTCATATACTTTCTCATGTGACTATTAGTATGACTATTGGTCCTTAGACCTGAAGTCACCATGGTTCCCTACATAAGGAGTTATGTACTTTGGTTTCGTCAAACGTCACCCGTAACAGGGTGGACTATAAAGGCGATTACTGGGTATGTAATGAATTATGCAGAGGGATGTGAGTGATGTAGATGGAATCTATCCCTCCCATATGACGGGAGCGACATCGGTATTCTTGATAGAGTGAGACCACTAAGTGCATGACCATGCCCAAATGAGTCAACATTAGATGTTGAGCTCATTTGATCGAGTGAGTCTACTTGGAGTTCAAGATTTAGATTGATTAGAGGATGACACGGTCTATGCCTCATATTGATCAATCTAGATGTCTAGGATAGAAGGACACTTGTCATTATTTTGTGAGTAGTCACAATTGGTAGTCACAAGGTGATGTCGGATCTCGACATTCTTGTAACTTGGGTAGTAATGATGTGTTGCTAGATACCGCTCATTACTTATGCTCCTAAATGGGTTTAGGGCATTGCCAACATTACAAGAACCTATAGGGTCACACACTTAGGACAATTAGGTGGAGATTAAGTTCATATGATGAACCAAGAGGATTAGATTCATTTGATGAATCAAATTGGATTAAGAGTAATCCTAATTGGGCTAACTTGAGTTCGACTCAAGTTGATTCATGTGTTAAATGAGTCTAATTTAGATTTTGACTCATTGAATCAATTTAATTTAATGAATTAGATTCATTATATTAAGTTGGCTCGAATCAAGTGGTTGGATTAGATCCACCATGGTAGAGATTGAGTCAAGTTTGACTTAACTTGAGAAGGAAGACCAAAGGTCAATTTTGACTTGACCTTTTGCCACCTCATTGGTGAGTTGGCATTAGGTGGACCAATAATGATGTTCCACATCATCATGGGTGCCACCTCATGGAAGTTACAAAGCCACTCTCTTAATGGTTTCATATTAATTGCAATTAATGCAATTAATGTGATTTTTGAAAGTGGCCGGCCACTTGGTTTTTGGGTGAGAAATTCATTTTTCATTCACTTGTGTGTATCTTCTTCCTTCTCCCTCTCAAGCTCTCCCTCTCCCTCTCCTCCCTTGGCCGAACCACATAGGTGCTAGCACACCTTAGTTTTTGGTCATCTCCATCTAGTATGTCCGTGTGGATACTTCTAGAGGACCGGCGCTTGACGGTCTTGAGATCCGGCATCATTTGGACGAGCGGGAACGCGAAGGGCATCGCATCAAAGGTATAAAGTGTTTTCCTTTGTAGATCTACTGTAGATCGTAAAGTTTTTCAAACTCGTACTCGTATTTTCGTTCGGTTTTACCTTGCACGAGATCCGTGGCTTGGGTGATTCGGGGTTTCCGCGACGCGAAAAGCGATTTTCGCGGCCCGAAGAACCCAACAGTTTCTTACCTCAATCGCAAGGTTTTCTTACAATTCCTTTCGCTAGAAATTCCGGTGAAGACAAATTTCTCGACGATTCGCTCGCGTCCACGTGCTCTACTCGCGGAGGGAACTTCCTTGTGTTGAAATCGTTGCCGGATGGTAACCTTGGGACCCTAGGAAGAAAGCCCTAGCCTTTCCTTGATGTGGCGCCGAGAGAAGGAGGAAGAAAAGGAGGGGGCGGCGTGAATGGTCTCGGTGAAGAGGGATTTGCCGAACCAAAATAAAATAACCCAACTCCATCTTAAGTTTATTATTTATATTAAGTGGTTTAATGAACCCAACTCTAATATAAATATATTTGGTTCTCCTTTCTTTCAGCACGGCCCTGCTGGGTTCACCGATTACTAAACTTATCCGTAAACCATAGGTCTCGAGTTCGATTCCCGCCTAAGCTATTTTACGGTTCCAATTATTTTTTCCACTTCCGCTACTCGGAAAATTTCGGAAAAATATCTAAAAATTCCACAAAAATCATAGAATAATTCTAAAATAAATTCGGGAATTTTTCGGGCTTTACAATCCCCCATACCTTATAAAAAGTTCATCCCCGAACTTAAAACAATTCTGGGTACTTCTGTCTCATGCTGGCCTCTGTCTCCCAAGTCGCCTCTGCTGCTGTGTGATTTTGCCAACTGACTTTGACTAATGGCACTTCCTTGTTCCATAATTTCTTTACTGCTCGGTCTATTATCTGAATAGGCCGACTGTCATAGCTGAGATCATCACGGACCTGTACCAACTGGGGCTCAATCACCTGTGTGGCGTCTGGAATATGCTTCTTCAGCATGGAGACATGAAATACGTTGTGGACGACTGACATCTCCTGAGGTAGCTCTAGCTAATATGCTACCTTGCCCACTCTCTTCGTGATAAGGTATGGTCCCACATATCTGGGAGCCAGCTTGCCCTTCTTCCCAAAACGCATGACTCCCTTCATGGGAGCTACTCTGAGGAAAACTGTATCCCCAATTGAAAACTTTAGGGGTCTGCGTCGTGTATCAGCATAGCTCTGCGCTGTCTCTATCCTCTGGCAAATCTGCTGTATGGCTACTGTGGTATCTGCTACTAGATCTGTCTGAAGCTCTAGTTCATTGTGCTCAGCACTCTCATACCAACAGATTGGTGATCGCACCTCCGCCCATAGAGTGCCTCATAAGGTGTCATGCCGATAGTGGCTCGATAACTGTTGTTGTATGCGCTAGACTCAGATATTTGCACCAACTTCCTTGAAATCTAGGGTACAAGCCCGAGCATATCCTTGAGTACCGATTTACTCGCCCTCGACCATCCGTCTCGAGGATGAAAGGTCAGGTCTGAATTTTAACCGGTGTCCATAGTCGATCGTATACACTTCCGTAAGTGTGATGTAAATCTGCTGTCTCTGTCTGATATAATGGTTCGTGGGACTCCATGCAGCCTGACAATCTCCTTGAGATACAACTGAGCTAGCTGCTCCATGGAATAGGATATTCTGATAGCTAAGAAGTGGGCTGATTTAGTCAACCTGTCGACTATTACCCAAATGACATCAAAACCATTTGTGGTTCTGGGTAATCCCACTATGAAGTCCATAGAGATATCCTCCCACTTCCATTCTGGAATCTGAATCGGCTGCAGAACCCCTCCTGGTCGCTGATGTTCTGCCTTAACCCTCTGACAGGTTAGGCAGATGCTGACGTATCTGGCGATATCTCGCTTCATCCCAGGCCACCAAAATCGTTTCTTTAGATCCTGATACATTTTGGTGGAACCAGGATGCATCGCATAGGGAGTCCTGTGAGCCTCGTCTAGAATCTATTTTCGTAGTTCCTCCTAATCTGGAACACAAAGTCTGTCACCACAGTACACTACCCCACTGGCGGACACTCTGAACTCTCCACTTTCTGATTCTGCTAACCCTTGCTTGATTTTCTGGATTTCAGGATCCTGCTCCTGAGCTGTCTGGATATCATCAAGCAAGGTAGATGCTAAGGACATAGTGGAAAGCTGCCCGACTATAAGCTCGAGACTAAAATTTGTAATCTCCTTCCTTAGGGGTGGTGACATAGCTGCTAAAGATAATAAGGTAGCGTTGGACTTCCGCTACCTTATTAGCTTTCCCTGGATGGTAGAGGATATCTATGTCATAATCCTTGACCAGCTCTAACCATCTGCGCTGTCGCATATTCAGATCCTTCTGAGTAAAGAAATACTTCAGACTTTGATGATCTGTATACACTCTGCACTGAGCTCCGTACAAATAATGTCTCCAAATCTTGAGAGCGAACACCACTGCTGCAAGCTCAAGGTCGTGAGTAGGATAGTTCCTCTCATAATCCTTGAGTTGTCTGGAGGCATAGGCGATCACCTTGCCCTGCTGCATCAGTACTTCTCCTAATCCCAATTTGGAGGCGTCACTATAGATGTCGAAGCCGTCTGTGTTTTCTGGTATAGCTAAAATGGGAGCACTGGTCAATCTCCGTTTTAGTTCGCTGAAGCTGTTCTCGCAGTCCTCTGTCCACTGAAATTTCTTGTTCTTCCTGGTGAGAGCTGTCAGTGGGGAGGCTATCCTGGAGAAGTCCTCTACGAACTTCCTGTAGTAGCCTGCTAGTCCCAGAAAGCTTCTGATTTCACTGGCGTTCTTGGGTCTCTTCCAGTTACTTACTGCTTCTATCTTGCTGGGATCTACCATAACACCATCCTTGGAGATGATGTGACCTAGAAAGGCTACCTGGTCTAGCCAAAATTCACATTTCGTGAATTTGGCGTACAGCTGGTTCTGCAAAACTGTCTTCAGATGCTCTGCATGGTCCTCCTGAGTGCATGAATAGATAAGAATGTCATCGATGAACACGATGACAAACTTGTCTAAGTATTCTCTGAATACTCTGTTCATGAGGTCCATGAAAGTAGCTGGAGCATTTGTCACGCCGAAAGGCATGACTACGAACTCATAATGTCCGTATCTGGTCCTGAAAGCTGTTTTAGGTATATCACCTTTCTTGACTCTAACCTGGTGATATCCTGATCTGAGGTCAATTTTAGAGAACACTGTGGCTCCCTTTAGCTGGTCAAACAGGTCATCTATCCTGGGGAGAGGGTACCTGTTTTTAATTGTGACCTGGTTCAAGGCACGGTAGTCTATGCATAGGCGCATGCTTCCATCCTTCTTCTTCACGAACAACACAGGTGCTCCCCATGGTGAATGACTAGGGCGTATGAAACCCTTGTCAAGAAGCTCCTGTAATTGCTCCTGAAGTTCCTTCAGTTCTGCTGGAGCCATGCGGTACGGTGCCTTGGAAATTGGATTTGTGCCGGGAATGAGCTCTATCTCAAATTCAATCTCCCTGTCTGGTGCTAAGCCTGGTAACTCTTCAGGGAAGACTACTGGGTAGTCACAAACGACTCGAACCTCTGATAGCTGTTGGTTCTTGTCCTGGCTGGTGTTGACTATATTTGCTAAAAATCCCATGCATCCTGAATCCATTAGCTGCTGTGCTTTCAGTGCTGAGAGAAACTTCCTGGCTTTTCTCTTTGGTTTTCCCATGTACTCAAACTGTACTCCTTCTTCAGGTTGGAATATGACCTTCTGTTTACGGCACTCTATAGAAGCGTCGTATCTAATCAGAAAATCCATTCCAAAGATGACATCATAGTCAGTCATTTCTAGCACTATCAGATCACCAAAAAGTTCTCTGTCTGCTATAATGACTAGCACTGCTCTGAGCCAGTGTGTAGATGTCATAATGTCTCCTGAGGGTAGTATTGTCAGAAACTTACTATTGAGTACCTCTGGAGGTGTTGCTAATTTCTCGGCAAATGCCCTGGATACATAAGAGTGGGTTGCCCCAGTATCGAATAAGACAGTTGCATAATGCTGTAAAATACTGATCTGACCTGTGACAATTGTCGAGGCATTTGCTACGTCCTCTCTGGTCAGTGAGAAAATCCTGGCATTTGTGTTAGCTGTGGGGGCTTCTAATATGCCCTGACTGATCTGTGGACCATCTAAGGCAGCATACATCTGATGTAGCTGCGCTGGCTGAGCTCCATACTGTATCGGCTGAGGCTGAGGAAGACTGTTCTTGTTCGGGCACTGCTTAGCCATGTGCCCTTCCTGTCCACATTCAAAACAACCTCGCGTACCCTTGCGGCAAACTCCTGGATGATGTTTCCCACAAGTAGCACACTTGGGATGTCTGGAATGTTTTCCAGCTGGTCCTCCTTTTGGGTCACTACTTGCCTTGCGTTTCCCCTTCCAGTTGGAGCTATGTCCCTGTTGTTTCTGCTGAGTACCTGAGCCAGCTTGTCCCTTGGGCTCTGTGGAAACCTGCTTCTGCTGGGTGATGCTGTGCTGATAGTGTTCGGTGATCAGAGCACTACTCACTAGCTCCTCTATGGTTTGTGGCCTATGAACGCCACCAGCCACATTCATTGCGATCTCTGGTCTGAGCATCTTCAGCATCAACCGTACTCATTCCTTCTCTGTGCTGACTAGTTCTGGACACAGACGGGCCAACCTGTTGAATTTCTTCACGGCTTCCTGAACTGATAAATTGCCCTGACGAAATTCTGTAAACTCGTCATAGTGTCGGTTCGTGACTTGCATGTGAAAGAATTCCTCGAAGAATTCTTTCTCGAAGTTGGCCCATGTCATCTGGTTTACTGGCCACTTCGCTTTAATCCGCTCCCACCATATGCGTGCGTCTCCTGTTAAACAGAAGGAGGCATTCTGGCCAGTCTAGAAGCTCCATCGTGCTTTCCGGTGTTTTAAACCATGCCCGAGCATTCCATGGTTCACCGGTGCCTAAGAAGTTCTCGCTTAATTCTCGCCACCGATAAGGTAAGCTTTCTCTTAGCCCCGCCACTCGGGCTACTGACTGCATGCAGCCGAGGTGGTACAACCTCCGTGATTACTGGAGTCGTGAGGTTCGGATCTGGAGTGACTGGGGAGTAGTCTGTTGGTTAGCCTTTAAGGAGGCTATCTCCGCTGCTCACTAATCAGAGCTGAGCCACTAGTGTCTGAAGGTCCGGGAGGCACCAACTACCGCCTCATGCCGGGCTCACCACGATGCTTTCTTAGCTGGACGTCCTCGTACCATTTTCTAAATAGCAGAGAACACATATATGTAACTAGGCTATCATGTTATAGTTAACTACTGGTAACATGTTAAATACTATCACTGTAAACATGAATTAATTAACTGCCAACATGAGAGCAAACATGAAAGCACATATAACTGATATGAAAGCTGAAAACAAACTTGAGTGAGAGATGTTCTTACTTGGAAGCTGTAGGCACAATGCTGATGTGTGTGTAGGAAGTATGGAACACTGCTCTGATACCACTCTGTAACGACCCAACTCCTGGGTACTAAGCTGTGAGCCGGATCGCTACATTAACTACTGAAACTACTGTGTTGTACTGTGCGGAAACTGGGTAGAATAAAATTTTACTAAACTATTGTAGTTGCCTCTGTTAACACTGTGAGAGTGAGATTTTATATTCAACTACCCTCTAGATATTCATAGCTATGCTGGGGAGGTGAAACTGGAGCTTTGGATCGATCCGTGGAACGATCCACTGACACGCACGGGAACGCTGGCTGGATTGGTCTGCCGACCGATCCAGCTGCTCACTGATCGGTCGGGAGACCGATCAGTGGCTCACTGATCGGTCGGCTGACCGATCAGTGACTGCTGATTTCGTCCCGAACTCTCTGTTCGCGGATGGATCGTTCGGCTGACCGATCCAGGGAGATACAGTAGGCTACTGTATCCATCCGGATCGGTCGGCTGACCGATCCAGGAGGAGGAATGGCCCTGGATCGGTCTGCTGACCGATCCAGGTTCTGATAGTCTGATACGAAATCAGAACTTCTGATTTCCAACACTGATTCGTGCCAAAAATCACATACACAAACTCCAGACACATGAAAAGCACTCTAGCATGTAAATACTAACATTCTAAACATGATAACTAAGCAAGACATAGTTTACTAAGCTGTAACACCTAGTAACAAGACTAAATCATAAACTAGACATGTTAAGTATTAAAACTGAAATAAAAGCGTATAGATCCCAAGGATCTTTATTCCAAACCCCTTGCACACACACATCATCGTAGCATCGCCCTCCAGCCTCCGCTAATCCACTTTTCTTTTACCGGTATCTGCAGTATAAGAAAAGTAGCATCTGTAAGCTAAGAAGCTTAGTAAGAAACCATCTACCTCACAAAAACATGCAACGATGCGATTATGTTTTTAAAACATGCTGTTTGAAAACTGAATTGAGCATGGCAACATGGCATGACATATAAAAGCATAAACTGGAACTGAAACATGGCATAGCATATAAATTGAACATGCTTTAAACTGAACATGGCATACTTATAAACTGAGTATGAAACTGAACTAGTCATGCATATATCTAGATCTGTACATGAACTCAAATCATGTAAACTGAACCTGAACTGAACTGAAAGCTAAATTAGTGTTCTCATCACTAGTTTCAAATTTGAAAACTATACATATAATAGATGAAAATACTAAACATGCTGTTGGGCCCTGGCAACTGTACTTACTGTGCGCGCATCCCTACGAGACCCGGGATTGCAAGTTCCGAATCCAGCAGGGTTACTAGGTTATCTGAACCTAGGGACGACTGTGGGAGTCCAACCCATGGATATCTGATCTTGCTGATCTAGGTTATCTGAACCTTGAGCTAGGTTATCTGAACCTAGAGGCTACTGTGGGAGCCCACCCAATGGATATCTGATCCATATAGTTGT
This sequence comes from Zingiber officinale, assembly GCF_018446385.1. Classification (NCBI taxonomy): domain Eukaryota; kingdom Viridiplantae; phylum Streptophyta; class Magnoliopsida; order Zingiberales; family Zingiberaceae; genus Zingiber; species Zingiber officinale. Next base: position 51,377,544 of record NC_056007.1, on the reverse strand, counting down.
AATAACTGATAATAACCTGAGTAAAATGTTTCTAATACATTTTACATGCTGTTAGGACGCCTACTGGTGCATCCTTCTGAACTGGGCATTCTACCGAATGCTTGGTGTGCACTAAAAGCACACCCTAAAACTGAAAATTGTAAAACTACTGAACTAACGCCAAAACTAACAAGCGAGAGCAATTATACTGCAGGTGAGGGGTTTCTTACCTCAATCGCAAGGTTTTCTTACAATTCCTTTCGCTAGAAATTCCGGTGAAGACAAATTTCTCGACGATTCGCTCGCGTCCACGTACTCTACTCGCGGAGGGAACTTCCTTGTGTTGAAATCGTTGCCAGATGGTAACCTTGGGACCCTAGGAAGAAAGCCCTAGCCTTTCCTTGATGTGGCGCCGAGAGAAGGAGGAAGAAAAGGAGGGGGCGGCGTGAATGGTCTTGGTGAAGAGGGATTTACTGAACCAAAATAAAATAACCCAACTCCATCTTAAGTTTATTATTTATATTAAGTGGTTTAATGAACCCAACTCTAATATAAATATATTTGGTTCTCCTTTCTTTCAGCACGGCCCTGATGGGTTCACCGATTACTAAACTTATCCGTAAACCATAGGTCTCGGGTTCGATTCCCGCCTAAGCTATTTTACGGTTCCAATTATTTTTTCCACTTCCGCTACTCGGAAAATTCCGGAAAAATATCTTAAAATTCCACAAAAATCATAGAATAATTCTAAAATAAATTCGGAAATTTTTCGGGCTTTACAGCTACTGCTCGAGACCTCCTTATAAAGCCCATAGAGGGCGCCTTCAACCTCCTTGAGGGCGCCCTCAACTCCGCCGATTTCGCAGCGAAGATAAGGGCTAAAAAAGTTGCCGCTCATCCTCTTGAAAGCGCCTCCAATGCCATGGAGGGCGCCTTCAAGCCCATCTGAGGCGCCTCAGCACTCCTTGAGGGCGCCTCCAGCTTGACTTCGCGTGCTCCTTCTTCCAAAGCATCCGAGGTGCCTCCAAGCTCCATGGAGGCACCTCGGACATTGCTCATCCGAGGATTTGAGCTCTTTCTTCGTCCTGCAAGCTACGTTAGTCCACAAAACAACAACATATCCTGCAAAACAAAGTTAACGCATAATAAACATGATAACAAAAGTGGTTGACAGTCTCCGGACTGTCTGGTTCTGACTTCAGATTTTCGATCGAAAATCCTAGGTCGAACCGACACCTACTATTCCCTCTCCGGGGAACGCGTCCTCACCTACTTCACTCAGGAGAGTATACCTGTTTCCAGACCGGTCCTCCAGACCGACTGGACTTTTGCTCAGCATCCGAAGCTTCCCGTCTTCATACTGGACGTCCGCTCCATGACCTGCCCAGACTTCCACCTGGTTTGCGACACCAGGATTTCAACCTAGGGTTACCGCCCCCTAGGATTTTTGCCCGAAGCTTTGACCCGCCAAGACTTCCCGCCTAGGGTTACCACCCCCTAGGACCTAGAGTTACCACCCCCTAGGACCTAGAGTTACCGCCCCCTAGGGTTTTCCCTTTGCCAAACCGCAGCTAGGACTTTTCTTCACCTAGGGTTACCACCCCCTAGGACCTAGGGTTACCATCCCCTAGGGTTTTCCACCTGCCTAACCGCAGCTAGGACTTTTGCCTAAGTTCACGTAGGACTTTACCTACAAGCTCATTCAAATACATCAAATAACAAAACAACTTAACTTGAACCCTTTGACATAATCAAAACACCGGTTCGATCGTCGGATGCTTCCCGCACCAACAATCTCCCCTTTTTTTATTATGGCAACATGGTTCAAAGTTAAGTAAAAAATATAACAGACAATAAATAAAGAAATTTAAACATGAGTATGAATGTAAAGTAACTTATGTTATGCTCCCCCTTTCATTTTGTTTAAATTCTTAAGTAACTTTAACTTTTCTCTCCCCCTTTGACATAAATCAAAAAGAATAAGTAAAGATAAGTTTGTAAAAATAGAAAAATATAACTCTATGTAACTTAAAGCTCCCCCTGAAGGGTAGCACTTGACTAGATTTAGCTTTGAAAATACTTAGCTAATTTAGAAATACTTTGAAAAATACTTAACTTTTTCAACAAAACTTAGATAAACTTAAGTTTTGAAACTTTCATAGCTTTTTTTTTAAAAAAAACTTAGCTTAATTTTTAGCTCTAAAAATACTTAGATTTTTATAAAGACTTAGCTAAACTTTGAAAATAATTGTTTTGAGAGAGAACCTTAGCAAAACCTTTAAGTTTGGAAATGACTTTAGAAATAGATTTAAAGAATTTTAGAAAATCTAAGTAAGCACTTTAGCTTTTAAAAGATGAATAAAGGAAGCCCAAGTAAGTACTTAAAAAATTCATAAAGAGAACTTAGATAAGTATACACTGTTGGTGCGGAAAGCATCAGACGATCGAACCAAAGTTTTGATAATGGCAAAGGGTTCAAAGTTAAGTCGTCTTGTGATCTAACAGTTTGAATGAGCTTGTAGGAAAAGTCCTAAGTGTACTTAGGCAAAAGTCCTAGCTGCGGTTAAGCAGGTGGAAAACCCTAGGGGTGGTAACCCTATGCGAAAAGTCTTGGCGGGTCGAGAGCTTCAGGTAAAAGTCCTAGGGGGTGGTAACCCTAGGTGGAAAGTCCTGGTGTCGCGAACCAGGTGGAAGACTGGACGGGCCGGGAAGCGGAAGTCCAGGAGAAAGTCCGGAAGCTTCGAACGCTAAGCAAAAGTCCAGTCGATCTGGAGGATCACACTGGCAACAGGTAAATCTCCTGAGTGGAGTAGGTGAGGACGCGTTCCCCGTAGAGGGAACAGTAGGCGTCGAGTCGACCTAGGGTTTCCGGTTGGAAACCCGAAGTCAGACCTGGACAGTCTGATGACTGTCGACTATCATTTGTTATATCATTTCTATGCTAATTTTGTTTTGCAGGGTATGTCTTTGGGACTAACACATTTTTTAGGAACAAAGAAGCAACTTTGGCCTCGGATGAACAGTCTCCGAGGCGCCTCCATGGGGCTTGGAGGCGCCTCGGGTGCAAGTCGAAGCCAGCTGTCCAGAGGAGCTGGAGGCGCCTCGGATGAACCTGGAGGTGCCTCGGATGAAGCTGGAGGTGCCTTGGACCAGGGCTTGAAGGCGCCTTGAGGAGGCTTGAAGGCGCCTTAAACCTGATAAGGTGCGACCAGGTTTGCGCTGATCCACCCGTGCGACTCGGCGGCCTGGAGGCGCCTTGGACAGGCTTGGAGGCGCTTCCAGCACAGTATAAAAGAGGGGTCAAGGCAGCAGCTCAAAACAACAACTTCCGAGCAATCCTTACGCAACAATTCTAAAGCGATCCATCTCCAACGTGCTGCTAACAAAAGCTTCCGATCAAGCTACGACAAGTTCCCGACAACTCGGCGCTCCGCTTTCTATAATTTAGTTGTCGGTATTGCTTTAAATTTCTTGTGTACTCATTCTATACTTGTACTGAATTTTACGAGATTATAGTTGTTTCTCAACGTAAACGCTCAATGAGCGTGGGCCTTGGAGTAGGAGTCGTCCTAGGCTTCGAACCAAGTAAATCCTTGGGTCGTTCTGTGTGATTGTTCTTCTGTTATTATTTCCGCTGCTTAAACTCTCAATTGTTTTACGAATCCGAAACGAATGAAAGCCACGAGCGCTATTCACCCCCCCCTCTATCGCTTTCGATCCAACATACACTTAAGAACTTTCAAAAACACTAAGCTTAAACTTTAATTCAAGCTTTTAAAAATAATTTTAATTTAATATTAAGCTTAACATAATTTTAATCCAACCATAAGCTTAAAAATAATTTTCATTTCAAAACTAAGTCAAAAATATTTTTTTATTTTAAAGCCAAGTTAAAAATAATTTTTTATTTTAAAGTCAAGTCAAAACAAGTCAAAAATAATTTTTATTTTAAAGTCAAGTTAAAATAGGTCAAAAATAATTTTTATTTTAAAACAAAAATAACTTGTTTTAATTAAAAAGCTTTTTCCACTCCCCCTTTCTTAACTTTGATAAAAGCGTAACTTTACAACTATTTTGATAAATATTTTAGAAAAGACTTTTTAGAATTATTTTGAACCTTTTTGAAAAGTTTAAATAAATAATGTGTCATGCACTCCCCTTTAATTAATAGTAAAATAAATCCTTAGGATTCTAGAGTCCAAGCATAAGAAAACATAATAGTTATTGTTCTAATTTTCCATCTCACTCATTTTATGTTATCAAACATATTCAGCTTATGAGTTAGTGTGAGATGGAGTTAACTTTATTTAATTTTATAAATATTTGAAATTGAGATAAGTTTGAATTTTCAGTAAGTTTGAATTTCAAATGAGTAAACATTTAAAATTTTCGATGATTTTGAAAATATATAAAAATTAGTTCAGTTTGAAATTACACTTTGAAAATTTAAATATGATTTGAAGATTAATTATGATAAAGAAATAATTAAGATTTTGAAATTTTAACAATTTAATTATGTGTAACACCCCACCCTCTTCACTACTAGTCGTTGAGGGTGAAGCGCTACTGGACTACTAACATATCTTAACTAATGTTGCTCACATGAAAATATCTATACTTAAAACTTTCAAGAACTCAAAGCATACAATATGTAACAGCGGAAAAACATAAATAACTCAACTATACATACTACTCAGGCTTATGTTCACAACTAAAACTATACATCAATCTGAACATGCTAAAACAAAATATATATTAATCTGATCATGCATGCAACAATAATACAACTCAAACAATGGAACTAATGTTCATAGCAATTAAAAGGAAAAGTTCTAAAACATAAAATGTTCAATACAAAATCTTAATGAATTTTAAGCTAATTCCCAAGGCTTCTATAGTCCAAACATCACACATCCATCCGCACCTCCTTGTCGCCTTCCTTCGCTATAGCTTTTCCTTTCCTTTATCTGCAGTAAGAGGAAATGCAACTATAAGCAAAATTGCTTAGTAAGCACTATCTAACTCACAAAACTCGAATATGCATGTGAATATACTGAAATGCTAAACATGTAAAGCTGCTCATCTAATAGCAAATAACAGCAAGAAAATTCTAAATAACATGCTAGCATAAAAGGAAACTAAACTTGCTGAATTTTAAACTTATGTGAAGCTTATTTCACTTATTTAAAAACTTATACTTTTATACTTCAAAATAATAATCTTTTGGGCCGAGGCTTAGTACCAATGCGCGCTCCCTAATAGAAACTGGGGTAGCGAACCATCAGTTCTATGAGGGTAAAGACCTTGGTCTTACCAGGGTTGAGACCTCAGAAACGGTCACCTGGATTTGTTTAACGACAACCTCGGAAGTCGGGTACTAGCCTTCTCAAGAAAAATACTTATACTTGTTAATACTTTTAATAAAAGAATGTCTCGTACAAAACTGTAATGCTTAAACAGATTCTAAAACTGCATACAAAGCTTAACAAAAATCTGCATTATAAGCTCTAAAGAAATCTGCACTATAAGCTCTAAAGAAAACTGTACTATAAGCTCTAAAGAAATCTGCTCTAAAGAAATCTGCACTATAAGCTCTAAAGAAATTTGCACTTTAAACTTTAAAGAAATCTGCACTATAACTAAATCTGTTTAAGGTCACAAGCAACCTGAAAACATAGAACTGTCTCATACTAAAAAAAAACTAAAAACAATAATCCTTCTTCATGTTCAATGCCATGGCAAGGAGACAAAAGAAACCGAAGGCTACACATAACCATTCAAAACTAGAATTTGTTGAAGCTTGAAACTTGTATAAAACTTATTTAAAGCTTATTCTTTTATAGAGCAATAGAGATCAAGACTGCAGGTTTGATTACACTACTAAGGGATTTAACCGAATGCTCTCAAAACCAAACAGTAAGGAAATAAGCATTAAGGTAACAGAATCCAAACCATTAATCCAAACCATTAAGGTAACAACATTAAGGACCGAACATATCCTTTCTATATTCACGCCCATTAATCCCAGCAGCAACAACAAAACTAAATTACATGCTCCAAATTAATCTAACCCATTCTATGTTCATTGCCTAGCAACAACATAGTCTGAAAACTGATCATACTCTTTAAAATCTCAAATAGAACAATCTATATCGAAAATCTGAATTTCTAGTCACAAGGCCGGAGGAAAACAATCCACATGCTTAACCTATGCCATTCACTTCCTTTCTTTGAAATTCACGACAAGAAAACATCAAAAACACTGCTCCTTACAACATGCTTCGAAAACAAGAAGAGCAAGAACCGGAAACTACTCCTACTGCAGGTGAGAAACACTTACCTTCGGTTCTTGAACTCACAACCGAGAAAAGAAGCTTCTAGGGTTTCGGAGATTGCAAGTTTTCGGCTTCTTCTTCGTGCCCTCGGGTTCTCCTCGACGAGCCGGTCTCTATTCCGTGAAGATCTCACGAAATTTTCCCTTCGCCGGCCGCTGAAGACTAAGCCCTAGCTTCGGCTTTGTCTTCCGCCCGAGCACCGCCGCACGCGAAAGAGGAGAAGAGAAAGGGGTTTAGGTCACGACAATTACCCTAAGTTCCTCTTTTAACTTATCCCTTTTAATACGTAACTATTTTTGTTATTAACTACTACTTAAATTATTTCTGCTCCTCCTCTAATCAGCACGACCCTGCTCGGTTCTTGGTCATCACGCTTCGCTTAAGACTCGGGTTGGGTCGGAGGTCACGGGTTCGAACCTTGGCCGAACCTCTTTATTTTTTGAAACTTCTTTCTTTTGGTAAAAATACCAAACAAACTCTAAAAATTACATAAAAATACTCTAAAAATCCCTAAAAATCTCTAGAATATTTCTAAAGCATTTTTAAATATTTTTAACCACTATTAGAACTCGTAATGAAGAAATTTGGGTTGTTACATTATGATTGAAGGTCAATAATCAAATAATTATGTTTTTGAAATTCATTATGATTTTGAAATTATAATTTTGAAAATAATGATTTTGAAATTAATCATAATCTAAAAATAATTATAATTTAATTATGATTTAAAAATAATTAACATTTTGAAATTAAGATTATCATTTTGAAATTAATTGGAATTTTGAAAATAATTAGAATTTGAAATAATTAACCTTTTTATTTTTTTTAAAAATTAATTAAGTTGAATTAATTAATGTGGATTTGATTAACTATTATAAACCTAGGTCCATCTCACCCTTTTCTAGGTTTTCAAACAGAGAACCTTAATAATTTTGTGAGATGGTTAATTTTAATCTTCAATATAAATTCCATCTAAGGATTGATTTACATTTGAGTTAGATTCAGGTTTTAAAATAAGTTAATTAAATATTTATTTCGAATATCGGCTTCCAGGCTATGACGAGGCACTAGGTCTTCTTGGGTATGAGATCATCCACCACTTCTAGACAAAGTCTTTCAAAGAAATTAAATATATAATTTCCTTATTTTAACTCCTAGGTCTAACTAGTCAAGTGTAAATCACGCCTAGGTCCTTAACTATCCTAGTCTAGGCATGCATAATAAAAAGCAATAAAAGCAATCATCAAACAATTTTAAAAATAGTCTTTCTATTGGCTCCCCCTGGATCATAGTCTCGATATGGTCTATCAAGGTAATGGACTTGATCCTTAGAAACCCAATATTGACCTAGTCTAACTTGATTGACCAAGTTAGACTTAGGTACTCATGCTTGTACTACCTTTCTATTTGGTCTGTTAACAAGTGATAGATGTCAACAATATTTCCTTTTTGTCCTAAATCCTAATCCGAATCGATTATATACGGCCTTTTGTTTTCCAAGAATCAAATTAAGATTCATGGAACCCAGTGTAAACTATTCCAACGTGATCTTCAAATCCTTGACTTAAGTTTTCAGGCTGAAATTTTCTTCTTCAAGGTTTTGGACTTGAGTTGAGGTTCCAGTCTGAATAGAGTCAGTCAAGGATTCGGAGTTAGTCACTTCTTTAAGGGTTGTTACCTCCTTTAGAAGTGATTTGATCCGAACGTTGGATTTGGCTAATTTCTTTAATAAATAAGAAACTAAATTTTCTAAATTATCTACACCAGAAATTAAAGAGCTTACAGAGGGATTAGGCCCTTTGGAAATGGATACGGATCCGTGGCTTCGCTTGGACTCGGTTTTTGATTCGCTCTCGATTTCGTACTCGAACTCAGACTCGATTTCGATAATATTTGCTTGTACTGGTAGAGCGAGGAAGTTTGCTTGTTCTTCTTTGTCGGATTCGGATTCATCTGATGACTCGGACCAAGTTGCCTTCAGTGCTTTCTTCTTTCCAGCCTCCTTTGTCTTGCTTGTACTTGTAACCAACGCAATACCTTTCTCAGTCGGAGTAGTATTAGTCTGCTCATGTAACTCAAATAATTCGTCTATTAAATCATGCTTACTTACTTTTGTATCGGAAGTACCTTCGTGTAGCTTAATCAGCTTCTCCCATAGCTCTTTCGCCCTTGAGAATGGGCCGACTCGGTTCAACTCCTCCTTTGTTAGACCACATTGAAGTGTATACGTTACTTTGGCATTGGTCTCGACCTTCTTTATTGTATTTGCATCCCAGTTCTCGCACGAAAGTGGTTTTCCCCAGCCGTCGAGTGGAAGTGCTATCCCAGTATTGATGTTCATCAACATCTCAAACTGGGTTTGGAGGTAGGACTCCATTCGGCCCTTCTAGTAGCTGAAGTCTTCATCGGTGAAGAACGAAGATCGGGTTGTACTATAGCCTTCTTGAAGAGTCATAGAAACTTGCACAAGGAAAACAACAAAAAGAAACTTGTCCTAGGACTTGTTCCTGGATTAGTAATACGGGTTAAAAGAAAAACTAACACACAATCTCGAGTGGTGTTGCACCAACTTCAAGAAAAAATTTGATTACGAAAAAGAAATAGATCATAAGGCGGCAATAATATCGATTCTGATTGACTTCGAAAAACTAAAAATCACCACGAAAAATACTTGATCGGTGGTTGCACCAAATCGAAGCAACTCCACTCTGATACTAATTATTGGATTGAAACACGCTAGAGGGAGGTGAATAGCGCTCGTGGCTTTCACTTTTTGTATTCGAAAAACTTATCGGATAACGCAGTGGAATAATAAATAAAGGAGCACAGAAAGACACCAAGATTTACTTGGTTTGAAGCCTTAGGCGACTCCTACTCCAAGGCCCATGCTCGTTGAGCGTTTACTTTAGGCAACAACTATAATTGCACAAATATTACAAGAATTATTACAATGACAGTATTAAAAAAAACTATACCGACAACAAAGAATTGAAATTTCATAGCTTCGGGTCGTCGGGGTCTTGTTGTAGCTTAGCCGGATCGTCTCGTTAGCAGTGCGCTGAAGAAAGATTGTTTAGAACTTCATTGATCATGTTGTTGCTTAAGACCTCCTTATAAAGCCCATTGAGGGCGCCTTCAACCTCTTTGAGGGCACCCTCAACTCCGCCGATTCCGCAGCAAAGATAAGGGCTGAAGAAGTCGCCGCTCATCCTCTTGAAGGCGCCTCCAATGCCATGGAGGGTGCCTTCAAGCCCATCCAAGGCGCCTCAGCACTCCTTGAGGGCGCCTCCAGCTTGACTTCGCGCGCTCCTTCTTCCAAAGCATCCGAGGTGCCTCCAAGCTCCATGGAGGCACCCCGGACGCTGTTCATCCAGGGATTTGAGCTCTTTCTTCATCCTGCAAACTACGTTAGTCCACAAAACAACAGCATATCTTGCAAAACAAAGTTATCACATAATAAACATGATAACAGAAGTGTTTGACAGTCTCTGGATTGTCCGGTTCTTACTTCAAATTTTTGATCGGAAATCCTAGGTCAAACCGACGCCTACTGTTCTCCCTCCGGGGAACGCACCCTCACCTACTCCACTCAGGAGAGTATACCTATTTCCAAACCGGTCCTCTAGATCGACTGGACTTTTGCTCAGCGTCCGAAGCTTCCAGTCTTCATGTTGGGCATCCGCTCCATGACCTGCCCAGACTTCCACCTGGTTCGTGACACCAGGATTTCAACCTAGGGTTACCACCCCCAAAGATTTTTGCCCGAAGCTTCGACCCGCCAAGACTTCCCGCCAAGGGTTACCACCCCTTAGGACCTAGAGTTACCGCCCCCTAGGATTTTCCCTTTGCCTAACCGCAGCTAGGACTTTTTTTCACCTAGGGTTACCACCCCCTAGGACCTAGAGTTATCATCCCCTAGGATTTTCCACCTGCCTAACCGCAGCTAGGACTTTTGCCTAAGTTCACTAGGACTTTACCTGCAAGCTCATTCAAACACATCAGATAACAAAACAATTTAACTTGAATCCTTTGACATAATCAAAACACCAGTTCAATTGTCGCATGCTTCCCGCACCAGCGCGCGCGCGCACACACACACACACACACATATATATATATATTCTAAAATTTGTAGAAAATGGTAAATGGTGGGAGAGTGAATAGCTGGACATGTATCAATTTTGTAAAGAATGTGCAAGATAATTTGGCTAGGGGATTTGTCATGAGTTTGCTCAGATATGCTAGATATTAGGAATGGTATGACTTCAACATTTTTACTACAACATATGATTTATTATATGCAACTTAATTCTTAATTATGTTATTTGAAGAAGAGCCACATAGATCATTATTTTTATCTACATGTTTTGTAGGAATTTTCTCTAGATCTTGTGCTTCATCCTCTAACTGCTCGACCTAATCATGTTGAAAGAGCGCTTTCAACACGCTATCATGATGCAATGAGCATACTCTAACCTTAGGGGCTCATAAGGAGGAAACTATTTAGATATGTGTGATATTCTCCATCTGAAGGGGTACAATCCTAATTAATGGACTAAGTATCAAGTAATGGTATACACTTAGGCACATTTAATAGTATTCTCCCCATCGGAGTCACTGCTATTATTTGTGTGACCGAAAATGAACTAACTATTAATTTTATTTGTCATAAAGTTAGGTTGACAAGATAATAAAATTAATGGGTAAAACCTCCTCTTCTAAATGTTTAAATTAGCATACGTCCACACTATCATAGAATACGAAATTCACAGTGTTTCGAGGTGTTGGTGAATTTAAATTATATTGTTTGAGGAATCAATATTATTTTAAATTCTAAAATTTTGACCAAATATTTTATTTTGTGATTCTCAGGATTTCAAAATGATTTTCAATCCTCTTGCTGTTATTTTAAAAAAACAAACTTACTGGTCCAAATTATATTGATTGGCAACGAAACTTGGTTATTGTCTTAACTGTTGAAAAATACAAGTTCGTACTTCTTGAGGTCTGTCCTAGCATGCCTGATAAGGATTCTAGTGAAGAGGAGATAGAGAGATATAGGAAATGGGTCAAGGCAGATGAGATGGCGTGGTGTTACATTTTGACTTCTATGTCAAATGTATTGCAACACCAGCATTAGGCCCTACCCACTGCCTATGACATGATGCTCAATCTCAAGGAACTCTTTGGACACCAGAATCGGGCTACCAAGCAAGAGACCATGAGAAACATAATGACGACCACCATGATTGAGGGGACACCCGTGAGGGATCATATCCTCAAGATGATGGTTCATTTGAATGAGATGGAAGTCCTTGGAGCTAAAATCGATGGGGAAACCCAGGTCGATATCATTCTCCAAACGCTGCCCAAAAGTTTTGAGCAGTTCTGCCTGAATTACAACATGAACAAAAGGGTTTATTCGTTGGCGAAACTTTTGACAGAACTCCAATCGGCAGAAGGGCTATTTCGTCAAAGTTCTCAAGTTTACATTGCTGAAAATGTTTTTACCTCTAAGCCAAAAGGTGGAAAGAAGAAGAAGAAACAAGTTGGTTCAGTAAAGAAAGTGATTCGACCTCAAGAGGATGGGTCGCAGGCAGGTGTGAAGAAGCCGAAAGGCAAGTGCAGAGGATGGGTCGCAGGCAGGTGTGAAGAAGCCGAAAGGCAAGTGCTTCACATGCAAGCAGTCTGGACACTGGAAGATGGACTGCCCTCGTAGAAAGGAGAATAATAAAGGTATATCTTATTCATTAGTTGTTAAAACATGTTTAGCGATGTTATCTATCGGTACCTAGTGTGTAGATACGGAAGCCACTGATCATGTTTGCAATTTATTACAGGGGTTCTAGGAAACCTAACTACTACATGAAGGGGAAATCACCGTCTATATAGACAATGCTACGAGAATGGCGGCTGTTGTAGTGGGAGATGTTTATTTATCTTTTGATAGGAATAAAACTTTGATTTTGAAAAATTATTTTTACGTACCATGTTTTAGAAAGAATTTAATTTCAGTTTCTAAATTATTTATAGATGGATATTTTATTTCTTTTAATGACAAAGTGGTTGTAAAGAAAAATAGGGTGGTTATCTGTTCTGGTGTGTTGATTGACAATTTGTATACTCTTAATCCAATAACTCCCATGAAACAACAAATGGAAATTAATAATACATCTTCTAATTCTAATAAGAGAAAGTAACCTTTGGAAATAAACCAAATATATCTTTGGCATCTAAGGTGTTAGAATGTATACTAAAAGCCTAGTTTTTTGTATAAATATTTATTTAGAAATAAGAATCACATTGGTCAAATGTCTACATTTATGCTAAGTATAGTTGTTCAATTAATTTATATTATAGATAACATGGTGTGTGGTGTCACACACAGAAGATCATGTTATAAGTTCCTTATAAATTATAAACAGTAGCTCACGACTGAGATGGAAAGAAACAAATCATTGGAATAGTCGTAGTGTAATTTGGTATTAGTTTATCTTAACTATAAAATTACACTAGTACACTCTGAGTGTATTGAGTAGAACCATTTAAGGTAAGCTCTTTTTATACTGACTGCATAAAAGAACAAGACCTTTGTTATTATGGAAGTGTGTGCTCTTAATCCTGATATAATAACAAGCGCATATATTTAGTATTTATTTCTTTAATTTATCAAAGGGTGTTATTTAGTTCGATAAATCAATAGGCCCGAAAAGTTGGGAAATAATATTATTTATAGTGTGTGTTGTTGATTATAGAAGGAAACTGTGTCCTAGGAATCTAGGTTGATGATGCCCCCAAGAGGAGCTCATAAGGATTGTCATGTAAACCCTGTAGGTGGACTTAGTCCGACATGACGATAAAGTTGAGTGGTACTACTCTTGGAGCTAGATATTAATTAAGTGTGTTGTCAGTAACTCATTTAATTAGTGGGTATTCTATATCTTAAACACAGGAAGACTAACACACTCATGATAAGAAGGAGCTCATATAGTAATATGGGATTAGTGCGGTAGTTCAATAATAACTCTTTAGTGGAATGAGATATTATTAATGAACTCGAGTTGGGTGTTCGAGGCGAACACAGGAAGCTCAAGTTCATCGGGAGACCAAAACCAATTTCTCCTCTCGCTCCCTGTCATAGCCTCTTAAATATAAAGTGTTATACCCACCTTCTTACCCACCTTAAGGTGGCCGGCCAAGCTTAGCTTGGAGCCCAAGCTAGGCTCGCCAAACCAAGGTTAGATGGGTCAAGTAGGTGGTCGGCCCTAGCTTGAACCCAAGCTTAGGTGGCCAGCCATAATTAAATTAAAAGGGATTTTAATTTTTAAAATCTTTCCTTATGTGGAAACCATGATTTTAAAAGAAAGTTTAAAATTTAAATCTTTCCTTTTATAACTTTCTATAAAAGATTAAGAGAAAGGTATGATATCTTTCCTTATTTGTAGTTAAAAGGAAGATTTTAATTTTTGATATAACTTTCCTTTTTTGTAACCGTCCTCATGGTTTTAAAAGAGAGTTTAAAATTTAAATCTTTCCTTTTATAGTTTTCTACAAAAGATTAAGAGAAAGGTTTGATATCTTTCCTTATTTGTAGTTAAAAGGAAGATTTTAATTTTTGATAAAACTTTCCTTTTTTGTAGTCATCCTCATGATTTTAAAAGAGAGTTTTAAAATTTAAATCTTTCCTTTTATAGTTTCTACAAAAGATTAAGAAAAGATTTGATATCTTTCCTTATTTATAGATTGAAAGGAAGATTTTAATTTTAGAGAAAACTTTCCTTTTTGCAAATCATCCACATGTTTTAATAGAGAGATTTTAATTTATAAAAGTTTCCTTTTATGACCAACCATGAAGGGAATTTTTAAAAGAGAAATTTTTATTTAAAAATTTTCGGAAACAAATTAGGAAGTTTTAATTTTTGTTTAAAACTTTTCTTGTTTGGAGGACAATGAGGTGGCCAACATTATGGATTGAAAAGGAAATTTTATTTATTAAACTTTCCTTATTTGCCAAGACCAAGGAATATAAAAGAGAGGGTAGAGGTGTCTCACCTCATAAGAACATACATCTAGTATTCCTCTCTTCTCTTCCGTGTGGTGGTTGGCGGCATCAACTCTCAAGGAGCTTGTTGGTGGCCGGATTTTGCTTGGAGAAGAAGTAGAGAAAGGAGGCTTTGTTTCTTTGCATCTCTTGGAACTTGGTTGGTGGTCTAAGACCTTCATCTCTAGGAGATTCTTGGTGGCCGAAACTTGCAAGGAGAAGAAGGAGGCTTGGGTGGATTCTCGTCTCGGTAAATCGTCACCCACACGACGCCCGAGATAAGAAGAGGAATACGACAGAAGATCGTGAGGTCTATAAGCTATAAATGGTATAACTAGTTATTAGTTTCCGTATCATAACTAGTTCATCCTTTTATTTAGATCTTGAAATACCAAACACAAGAGGCTAATGAATCTAGGTAATCGAATTTATGTTTTCAATTTTGTGTTTCTTTTGTTTTTCGAACTTGTGATTTGATTATTTTTTTGGCTAAACCTAGGGTTACTATAAGAAAATTAAATATTAAATTTCGTTGAAAGACTTTGTCTAGGAAGTGGTGGATGCTCCCATACCCAAGAAGGCCTAGTGCCTCGCCATGTTTAACCTGAAAGTCGATCTCTGAAATTATATTTAATTGAATTTATAACATGGGTGGATTTGGATCAATAATGTTAAGCCTCGTTTGCGATCCAAGTCTAAACCACTAAGAATAGATAGATTGAATTTGGAATCAATAATGTTAAGTTTCGTTTGTGATTCCAAATTTAATTTCTAAAGAACACAATAGGTTGTTAGGAATGGTTCAGAACTTGTACAAAATTTTTGTACAAGGGAACCAGTATGATATTTCGTGTAGCAGCCAACAATTGGTATCAGAGCTACGGGTTGCCTCTGTGTGTTTGGTTTTCAGTTTAATTACGCACATGTCATACATAATTTAGGCAGGATAATA
Organism: Zingiber officinale; assembly: GCF_018446385.1. NCBI lineage: Eukaryota > Viridiplantae > Streptophyta > Magnoliopsida > Zingiberales > Zingiberaceae > Zingiber > Zingiber officinale. The sequence goes on along the minus strand of NC_056007.1, from coordinate 51,362,237 downwards.
GTAGGATATGCTAACTCTGTGGTTGTAAGCTCCAACTATTATGACTTATAGAGATTGTGTGTGATTGGACCCTTGGACATGTCAAGGGCATTTTATGTGTGTGCATGATTGTATGTATTAAATACAGCAGGAGCTGTATTAGTTTTAGGATTTTATATTTTTGTTTCGATCTAGATTACATATACATTCCTTCGTGAAATATAGGATCGATAAATGTAAAGTTCTATTTTTGTCGCAGATCGTATCCTTGCAAGGCGTGGTACTATTTGTGGACGAGAGGCGTAGCGGAAAAAGAAGCAAAATAGATGCGGCGACTAGACCCGATTGCGGTGGCTAAAGATGGCAGCAGCTAGGATTGGCAGCACAAGGAGGACAGTGATGGAAAAGGTCATAATAGTTAGAAAATTATTTTTCTATATTTATTGCTTTATTTGCTATGATGTGTGTTTGCATATTAAAATTCCTCACCTTAAATAACTAAATGGGAGAGGGATTAGTAAATAAATTTCACGGACTCCATTACTGGTTTGTAAGTGATGCAACAAACTTGCGTGTTGGCTCTGAGTGCCTCCCTCCACAACGGATGAGTTTGTTTGCAGATCACTAGATCAAACTTCCTTTATGGATGGTTATAGGAAATTATTTAGGAACATGTGATCTTCTTCAACTGAAGGGCGCAATCCTATTTAATGGACTAAGTATCAAGTAATGATATACACCTAGACACATTTAATAGTATCCTCCCCAATGGAGTCCCTGCTATTATTTGTGTGACCAAAGGAATATCAACTATTAATTTTATTTGTCATAAAGTTAGGATGACAAGATAATAAAATTAATGGGTAAGACCCTCCTCTTACAAATGTTTGATTTTGTATACGTCCACACTAACGTGACATGCAAAATTCACGGTGTTTTGAGGTGTTGGTAAATTTAAATAATATTGTTTGAGGAATAAATATTATTCTAAATTTAGAGTCTTGACTAAAAGTTTATTTTGTGATTCTTATGATGACTTTCAACCCAATGGCTATTATACTGAAGAGAACAAATTTACTGGTCCCAACTACATAGATTAGAAAAGAAACCTGGATATTGTCCTAACTGCTGTAAGCTATAAGTTTGTACTAATGGAGGTCTGTCCTAATGTACCTAATAGTGATTCTAGTGAAGAGGAGATTGAGTATCATAAGAAATGGGTTAAGGCAGATGAGATGGCGCAGAGTTATATTTGGCTTTTATATCAAATGTGCTGTAACATCAGCATCAAACCATGCCTACTGGCCATAACATGATGTACAATCTCAAGGAACTCTTCAGACACTAGAATCAGGCTGACAGGCAAGATTGTATGATCTCTAGGTACTGGACTAAAAGCAGGAATGAAGAAGCCGAAAGGCAAGTGCTTCATTTACAAGCAGTCTGGACATTTACAGGCGGGTTGTCCTTGTAGGAAGAGAACAATATAGGTATATCTTATTCTCTAGTAGTTGGAACATGTTTAGTGGTGTTATCTACCTGTACCTGGCGCGTAGATATGATAACCACTGATCATGTCTGCAAATCATTGCAGGGGTTCCAGGAAACTCGACAACTACATGAATGAGAAATCACTATTTACATGAGCAATGCTACAGAAGTTGCAATTGTTATAGTGGGAGATGTTTATAGGAATAAAATATTAGTTTTAAGAAATTATCTTTACGTACCAAGTTTTAGAAAGAACTTGATTTCAGTTTCTAAACAATACAAGGATGGATATTCTGTCTATTTATGATAGCAAAGGTGTTATCGAGATAAATAGGGAAATTATCTGTTCTGGTACGTTCGTTGGCAATTTGTAAATCCAATAACTCCCACGATGCAATAAATGAAAATTAATAGCACATCTTCTAATTCTAATAAGAGAAAGGAACATTCGAAAATGAACCAAACATATCTTTGGCATCTAAGGCTTGGTCATATTAACTTGAGTAGGGTTCAAAGGACTCTTGGGTTCATTAGTGTTGGAAAACTTTCCAACTTACGAATCTTGCTTGGAAGGAAAAATGACCAAGAGACCTTTTAAGGCCAAGGGGTATAGAGCCAAAGATGTGTTGGAACTGATTCATTCTGATTTGTGTGATCCTATGTTTATCCAGGCGAGAGGTGGTTTTGAATATTTTGTTGTCTTTTATAGATGACTATTCAAGATATGGGTATATTTACTTAATGCACCGCAAGTCTGAATGCTTTGATAAGTTCAAAGAGTACAAGGCTGATGTGAAGAAACATCATGGTAAAAGTATCAAGACACTACGGTCTGATCGTGGTGGCGAATACCTCTTTGGAGAGTTTAGGAATTACTTATCAGAGGATGAGATTCAATCCCAATTGTCTGCACCTGGTACACCCCAACAGAATGGTGTGGCAGAATGAAGGAATTAGACTCTTATGGAAATGGTTAGATCGATGATGAGTTATTCAGAATTACCAAATTTGTTTTGGGGATATGCTCTGGAAACAGCAGTATACATTCTGAATATAGTACCTTCTAAATCAGTACCCTTTACTCCCATGGAATTATGGAATGGGCATAAGCCTAGTCTGAGACATATTCGGATATGGGGTAGTCCAACACATGTGCTGAAGAGAGATACTAACACGTTGGAATCACGTACAGAAGTTTGTCTGTTTGTAGGATATCCTAAGGGAACGAAAGGTGATTTGTTTTATAATCCTAAAAATTAGAAGATCATTGTTAGCACCAATGCTCGATTTTTAGAGGAAGATTATGTAATGAACCTTAAGCCCATGAGAGAAATTGTTCTAGAAGAAATGCGAGAGGACACACCTACTTTAGTACCAACAGTGCAAGATGAAATATCACAAGAAACTGCAACACGTATCACAAATGATACACAACAACAGACAGTGCCTCGTCGTAGTGGGAAGGTTGTTAGGCAACCTGAGAGATTCATGTTTTTGGGAGAGTCTTCGGACTTGGTCCCTGGTGAACATGAACCTGATCCCCGAACATATGACGAAGCACTCCAAGATAAAGATGCAGCATCTTGGCAAAGAGCAATGAATTCAGATGTAATACCCCGGTTCTAAGATTCTGGTTAAGTATGGCTTAAAAGGTTAGATGGTACTATCCATATCACCAAGGTGCACCTTCCTTTTCGGAAGCCCAAACTCAAAAGAACTCCAAAGTTAAGCGTGCTTGGCTTGGAGAAATCTGAGGATGGGTGACCTCCTGGGAAGTTTTCCAGGGTGCGTGCGAGTGAGGACAAAGCACGCTGAAAGGACCTCCGGTGGTCTGTGGAGCTAGTTGTCAACCCAATGGGCAATTCAGGTAGCGTTCCCGGTTCGGTTCGGGTGGGGCCTGCCCAAGCCGAGGCGTTACAGATGGTATCAGAGCGACCTTGCGACCGTGAGTGCACCTGTGGCAGGAGCACCCAGGGCACCACCTAGCGAGGGAGATTCTGGGATTTGTCTATTGTGTGATTCATGGTTGCACAACGAGGACGTTGTGTCTTTAAGTGGGGGTGATTGTAATACCCCGGTTCTGAGATTCTGGTTAAGTATGGCTTAAAAGGTTAGATGGTACTATCCATATCACCAAGGTGCACCTTCCTTTTCGGAAGCCCAAACTCAAAAGAACTCCAAAGTTAAGCGTGCTTGGCTTGGAGAAATCTGAGGATGGGTGACCTCCTGGGAAGTTTTCCAGGGTGCGTGCGAGTGAGGACAAAGCACGCTGAAAGACCTCCGGTGGTCTGTGGAGCTAGTTGTCAACCCGATGGGCAATTCAGGTAGCGTTCCCGGTTCGGTTCGGGTGGGGCCTGCCCAAGCCGAGGCGTTACATCAGAAATGGAATCTATGTATTCTAATAAGGTTTGGGAGCTTGTAGAATCACCAAATGGTGTAAAAGCCGTTGGATGTAAGTGGATCTACAAAAGGAAAAGAGGGACAGATGGGAAGGTGGAAACCTTCAAAGCAAGGCTTGTTGCGAAAGGGTACACTCAGAAAGAGGGAATCGATTATGAGGAAATTTTTTCGCTGGTGGCCATGCTTAAGTCTATCCGGATACTCTTATCCATTGCTGCTCATGGATTATGAGGTTTGGCAAATGGATGTCAAAATATCTTTCCTTAATAGAAGTCTTGAAGAAAATATCCATATGAAGCAACCAGAGGGGTTTATTGAAAAAGGCAAAGAGCATCTAGTGTGCAAGCTAAATCAGTCTATTTATGGACTGAAGTAAGCTTCAAGATCGTGGAACATCCAATTTAATGAAGTAATCTAGTCGTATGGATTTATTCAGTGTCCGGATGAGTCTTGTGTATACAAGAAGTGTGATGGAAACATAGTCATATTTCTTGTACTATATGTAGATGACATTTTGTTAGTTGGAAACAATATCAAAGTGTTGTCAAAAGTAAGGATATGGTTGTCCAAGCAATTCGATATGAAGGACTTAGGAGAATGCACACATATTCTTGGGATCAAAATAATAAGGGATCGCAAGAAAAGGATGTTGTGCTTGTCCCAAGCTTCATATATCGATACAATCCTTGCTCATTTTAGCATGCAAGACTCCAAGAAAGGTTTTTTACCTTTTAGGGATGGAGTAACTTTATCTAAAGAGATGTCTTCGAAGACATCAAAGGAGATAGAAGACATGAAGGCAGTTCCTTATGCTTCGGCTGTCGAAAGCCTAATGTATGCTATGTTGTGCACGAGACCAGATATCTGTTTTGTCGTGGGCATGGTTAGCAGATATCAAAGTAACCCTGGACAAGGGCATTTGACTATTGTAAAGCATATATTAAAGTACCTGAGAAGGACTAAAGATTATATGCTAGTTTACCAAGCAGATGATTTGCTCCATGTGGGATACACGGATTTTGACTTCCAATCAGATAGGGACAATAGTAAGTCCACCTCGAGGTTTTGTGTTTACATTAGGAGGTAAAGGCATAACAATGGAGGAGTGATAAGCATAGATGCTTTTCGGACTCCACCATGGAAGCTGAGTATGTGACAGCTTCTGAGGCAGCCAAAGAAGCTATATGGCTCAAAGACTTCATGATGGACTTGGATGTGATTCCTGGTTTGTCCAAAATTATTACAGTATATTGTAATAATTAGTGGTGCAGTAGCAAACTCGAAGGAACCACGAGCCCAAAAGGCAAGTAAACTCATAGAGCATAAGTACCATCCAATATGAGACATCGTATAACAAGGAGAAGTTGTTGTCGCCTAGATTGCATCAGATGATAACCGGAAGATCCTTTCTCTAAAGTCCTTAAGGCAAGAGCTTTTGATGGGCATGTTGAAGGGTTGGGAATCAGATGTATGGCAAGGTATATGGCAGCATAGTCTTTTAGTATAAGTGGGAGATTGTTAGAATGAATACTAAAAGCCTAGCTTTTGTATAATCATTTATTTAGAAATAAGAATCGCATTGGTCAAATGTCTACATTTATGCTAAGTGTAGTTGTTCAATTAATTTATATTGTAGATAACATGGTGTGTGGTGTCACACACAAAAGATCATGTTATCAATTCATTATAAATTATAAACAGTAGCTCACGACTAAGATGGAAAGAAATAAACTATTGGAATAGTCGTAGTGTAATTTGGTATTAGTTTATCTTAACTATAAAATTACACTAGTACACTCTGAGTGTATTGAGTAGAACCATTTAAGGTAAGCTCTTTTTATACTGACTGCATAAAAGAACAAGACCTTTGTTATTATGGAAGTGTGTGCTCTTAATCCTGATATAATAACAAGCGCATATATTTAGTATTTATTTCTTTAATTTATCAAAGGATGTGATTTAGTTCGATAAATCAATAGGCCCGATAAGTTGGGAAATAATATTATTTATAGTGTGTGTTGTTGATTATAGAAGGAAACTGTGTCCTAGGAATCTAGGTTGATGATGCCCCCAAGAGGAGCTCATAAGGATTGTCATGTAAACCCTGCAGGTGGACTTAGTCCGACATGATGATAAAGTTGAGTGGTACTACTCTTGGAGCTAGATATTAATTAAGTGAGTTGTCAGTAACTCATTTAATTAGTGGGCATTCTATATCTTAAACACAGGGACTAACACACTCATGATAAGAATGAGCTCATATAGTAATATGGGATTGGTGTGGTAGTTCAATAATAACTCTTTAGTGGAATGAGATATTATTGATGAACTGGAGTTGGGTGTTCAGGGCGAACACGGGAAGCTCAAGTTCATCGGGAGACTAAAACCAATTTCTCCTCTCTCTCCCTGTCGTAGCCTCTTAAATATAAAGTGTTATACCCACTCATACCCACCTTCTTACCCACCTTAAGGTGGTCGGCCAAGCTTAGCTTGGAGCCCAAGCTAGGGCCGGCCAAACTAATGTTAGATGGGTCAAGTAGGTGGCTGACCCTAGCTTGAACCCAAGCTTAGGTGGCCGGCCATAATTAAATTAAAAGGGATTTTAATTTTTAAAATCTTTCCTTATGTGAAAACCATGATTTTAAAAGAAAATTTAAAATTTAAATCTTTCATTTTATAGCTTTTTACAAAAGATTAAGAGAAAGGTATGATATTTTTCCTTATTTGTAGTTAAAAGGAAGATTTTAATTTTTTGATAAAACTTTCCTTTTTTGTAACCATTCTCATGGTTTTAAAAGAGAGTTTAAAATTTAAATCTTTCTTTTTATAGTTTTCCACAAAAGATTAAGAAAAAGGTTTGATATCTTTCCTTATTTGTAGTTAAAAGAAAGATTTTAATTTTTGATAAAACTTTCCTTTTTTGTAACCATCCTCATGATTTTAAAAGAGAGTTTTAAAATTTAAATCTTTCCTTTTATAGTTTCTACAAAAGATTAAGAAAATATTTGATATCTTTCCTTATTTGTAGATTGAAAGGAAGATTTTAATTTTAGAGAAAACTTTCCTTTTTGTAAAACATCCACATGTTTTAATAGAGAGATTTTAATTTATAAAAGTTTCCTTTTATGACCAACCATGAAGGGAAATTTTTAAAAGAAAACTTTTTATTTAAAAATTTCCGGAAACAAATTAGGAAATTTTAATTTTTGTTTAAAACTTTTCTTGTTTGGAGGACAATGAGGTGGCCGACATTAAGGGTTGAAAAGGAAATTTTTAATTAAATTTTCCTTCTTAAACATTGGCAAGGAATATAAGGAAATTTTATTTATTAAACTTTCCTTATTTGCCAAGACCAAGGAATATAAAAGAGAGGGTAGAGGTGTCTCACCTCACAAGAACATACATCTAGTATTCCTCTCTTCTCTTCCTTGTGGTGGTTGGCTCTCATCTTCTTCCTCTCCTCCTTTTCTTCTTCATTGGTGGCCGACGGCATCAACTCTCAAGGAGCTTGTTGGTGGCCGGATTTTACTTGGAGAAGAAGTAGAGAAAAGAGGTTTTGTTTCTTTGCATCCCTTAGAGCTTGGTTGGTGGCCGAAGACCTTCATCTCTAGGAGATTCTTGGTGGCCGAAACTTGCAAGGAGAAGAAGGAGGCTTGGGTGGATTCTCGTCTCAGTAGATCGTCGCCCACACGACGTTCGAGATAAGAAGAGGAATACGATAGAAGATCGTGAGGTCTATAAGCTATAAAAGGTATAACTAGTTATTAGTTTCCGCATCATAACTAGTTCATCCTTTTATTTAGATCTTGAAATACCAAACACAAGAGGCTAATGAATCTAGGTAATCGAATTTAGGTTTTCAATTTTGTGTTTCTTTTATTTTTCAAACTTGTGATTCGATTGTTCTTTTTGTCTAAACCTAGGGTTACTATAAGGAAATTAAATATTAAATTTCGTTGAAAGGTTTTGTTTAGGAAGTGGTGGATGCTCCCATACCCATAAAGGCATAGTGCCTCACCATATTTAACTTAAAAGCCGATCTCTGAAATTAATATTTAATTAAATTTGTAACATGGGTGGATTTGGATCAATAATGTTAAGCATTGTTTGCGATCCAAGTCTAAACCGCTAAGAACAGATAGATTGAATTTGGAATCAATAATGTTAAGTTCCGTTTGCGATTCCAAATTTAATTTCTAAAGAACACAATAGGTTGTTAGGAATGGTTTAGGACTTGTATAAAATTTTTGTACAAGGGAACCGGTATGATATTCCGAGTAGCAACCAACATAAGGCTGAGTCATATTAACTTGAGTAGGATTTAAAGGTTAATAATCGATGGACCTTTGGGTTCATTTGTAGTGGAAAACTTTCCGACCTGCGAGTCTTGTTTGGAAGGAAAAAATAACCAAAAGACCTTTTAAGGCAAAGGGGTATAGAGCCAAAGAAGTATTGGAATTGGTTCATTCTGATTTGTGTGGGCCTATGACTGCCCAGGCAAGAGGTGTTTTCGAATATTTTATCTCTTTTATAGACGACTATTCGAGATATGGGTGTATTTACTTGATGTGTCATAAGTCTGAGTGCTTTGATAAGTTCAAAGAGTACAAGGCTGATGTGGAGAAGCATCATGGTAAAAGTATCAAGACACTACGGTCTGATCGTGGTGGAGAGTACCTCTTAGGAGAGTTTAGGAGTTACTTATCAGAGGCCAGGATTCAATCCCAATTGTCTGCACCTGGTACACCCCAACAGAATGGTGTGGCGGAACGAATGAATATGACTCTTATGGAAATGGTTATATCAATGATGAGTTATTCAGAATTACCAAATTCATTTTGGGGATATGCTCTCGAAACAGCGGCGTGTATTCTGAACTTGGTACCTTCTAAGTCAGTACCCTCTACACTCACAGAATTGTGGAATGAGCGTAAGCCTAGTTTAAAACACATTCGAATTTGGGGTAGTCCAGCACATGTGCTGAAGGGACACGCTGATAAGTTGGAATCACGTACAGAAGTTCGCTTGTTCGTGGGATATCCTAGAGGAACGAAAGGTGGTTTGTTTTATAGTCCTAAAGATCAGAAGGTCATTGTTAGTAGCGATGCTCGATTTTTAAAAGAGGACTATGTAATGAACCACAAGCCCATGAGTAAAATTGTTCTTGAGGAAATAAGAGAGGACACTTCTACTTTAGTATCAACGGTACAAGATGATATACCACAAGTAACTGCAACACGTGTCACAAATGATGCACAATTACAGGTAGTGTCTCGTCATAGTGGCAGGGTTGTTAGACGACCTGATAGATTCATATTTTTGGGAGAGTCTTTGGACTTGATCCCAGGTGAACATGAAGCTGATCCCTGGATATATGATGAAACACTTCAAGATAAAGATGCAGCATCTTGGCAAAAGTGCAATGAACTTTGAAATAGAATTTATGCATTCTAATCAGAGTCTTGTGTATACAAGAAAAGTAACAAAAATGTGGTAATATTTCTTGTACTATATGTAGATGACATTTTGCTCATTGGCGTAAGAGTGTTGTTACTTCAAAGTGTTGTTAGACGTAAGAGTATGGTTGTCCAAGCAGTTTTATATGAAGGACTTGGGAGAATGTGGGAATATTTTTGGGATCAAAGTAATAAGGGATCACAAGAAAAGGATGTTGTGCTTATCCCAAGCTTCATACATCGATACTATCCTAGCTCATTTTAGCATGCAAAACACCAAAAAAGGTTTTCTACCTTTTCGGCATGGAGTACCTTTATCTAAAGAGATGTGTCCTAAAACATCAAAAGAGATAGAGGAGATGAAGGTAGTTCCTTATGCTTCAGCTGTAGGAAGCCTAGTGTATGCGATGCTATATACGAGACCGGATATCTATTTTGCCGTAGGCATGGTTAGCAGATATCAAAGTAACCTAGGACTGGGACATTGGACTGTCGTAAAGCATATATTAAAATATTTGAGAAAGACTAGAGATTATATGCTGGTTTACTAGGCAGATGATTTGCTTCCTGTGGGTTACACGGATTCGGACTTCCAATCAGATAGGGACAGTAGTAAATCAACCTCGGGATATGTGTTTACTTTGGGAGGTGGAGTCATAGTATGGAGAAGTGTTAAGTAGAAATACGTTTCAGACTCCACCATGAAAGCTGAGTATGTGGCAGCCTCTAAGGCAGCCAAAGAAGTTGTATGGCTCAGAAACTTCTTGATGGACTTAGATGTGATTTCTGGTTTGCCCAAAGTTATCACAATTTATTATGATAATAGTGGTGCAGTAGCAAACTCGAAGGAACCACGAGCCTATATTGCAAGTAAACACATTGAGCGCAAGTACCACCTGATACAAGACATCGTAAAACGAAGAGAGGTTGTTGTCGCCAAGATTACATTAGCAGATAACCTGGCAGATCCTTTCACTAAGGCCCTTCCGACGAGAGCTTTTGATAGACATGTTAAGGGAATGGGAATCAGATGTATGACAACATTTATGGTAGCATAGTCTTTTAGTATAAGTTGGAGATTATTGGGATGTATACTATAAGCCTAGCTTTTGTATGAACATCTGTTTTGAAATATTTTGAAATGAGAATCACTTTGGTCAAATGTCTGCATTTTATATTTGTATATATGTCAATGCAGTTATCCATTTTATTAATATTGTAGATAACATGGTGTGTGGTGCCACACAGAAGATCATGTTATCGGTTCCTTATAAATTATAAATAGTAGCTCACAACCAAGATGGATAGGGACGAACCATTGAACGGTTGTAGTGTTATTTGGTATTAGTTTGTCTTGACTATAAAATTACACTAATACACTATATGTGTATTGAGCAGGACAGTTTGAGGTTGTTCGATTTGTACTGATTACGTAAAAGAACAGAACATCTGTTATTATGGATGTGCGTCCTCTTAATCCCTATATAATAACAAGCACGAATACTTAGTATTTATTTCTTTAACTTATCAATGGGTGAGATTTATTCGTTAAATCAATAGGCCCGATGAGTTGGGAGATAGTATTATTTATATGGTGTGTTGTTGATTATAGAAGGAAACTGTGTCCTAATTATTTAGGCTGATGATGTCCCCTTGAGGAGCTCATAAGGATTATCATATAAACCCTGCAGGTGGACTTAGTCCGACATGATAATAAAGTTGAGTGGTACTACTCTTAGAATCAGATGTTAATTAATTGCGTTGTCAGTAACTCATTTAATTAACGGGCATATGATATCTTAAACCCGGGGAGATTAACGCACTCATGATAAGAAGGAGCCCATATTGTAATATGGGATTGGTGTGGTAGTTCAATAATAACCCTTTAGTGGTATGAGTTATTATTGATTGACTTGGGTTGGGTGTTCGGACCGAACACAAGAAGCCCAAGCCCATCAGGAGGCCTAAACCAATTCCTCCTCTAGGTCCCTGTTGTAGCCTCTATATAAAGCCTCGCATCCACTCATCCATAACTTGGTTTAGTTTAACTTAGTTTGGTTTAACTTGCTTTGGTTTAACTTGTCTTGGTTTAACTTGGATTGGTTTAATTTGGTTTGGTTTAACTTGGCTTGGTTTAATTTGGTTATAGAAAGGGAGATTTTTTCTAAACAGAATTCTGTTATTTTTCTTTCTTTGTAACCGACGACAGACCTATAAAAAGGAGTAGGTGGTAGCTCCTAAAACCTAATTTTCTCTCTTCTCTTCCTTGTGGTCGGCGCCTGTAACGACCCGCCTTCTACTGGCTAAGCTGTAAGGCCGGATCGTCACATTAGGCTAACTAATTCATGTGCGGAAAACTGATCTGATGAAAATTTTACTGAACTAATGAATATGCCTCTGTTAATCGCTATACTATCTGAACTTAATGTTTAAACTACCCCTTGAATTTACGGTGGCTATGCTAGAAGGGGTGTTCTAGGTCTTTGCTGTCGTCTGGAGCTGAACTAAGGTGGTTTCAGCTAGTACTAGGCCTCTGATCGATCCATGGATCGATCCAGCATGCTACTGTGCACGGAGACTACTTTGGATCGATCGGCTGATCGATCCAGGTTAGGCAATCGATCCAGTGATCGATCCAGGACCCTACTGTATGCGGAAACTAGCGTCTGGATCGATCGGCTGATCGATCCAGTATGTCCAATCGATCCAGTGATCGATTCGACGACGCGCTGTATGCGGGTTCAACTCGGATCGACCGGCTGATCGATCCACAAACCTTCTGTTCGCGACAAAACTCGACTGGATCGATCGACTAATCGATCCAGACGCATTCTGTCCGTGGGATAAGCTGCCCAATCATCAACTGATCGATTGAGAAGCCTCCAATCGATCGGCTGATCGATCGGGGTTTTTGATTTCACTTCAGAACCTGATTTCAGCCCTGGTTCGAACCGAAATCTCATATACCAACTCTAAACTAACTGAAATGCATTCTAACAACAATTAACTAGCATTCTAAACATGGCATGGTGCATATTTCACTAGTTCATGACTTTTAAGCAAACTAAAATGCGAAAAACTAAACATAATAAGGTTCAAATAGTCAAATTTGCTAAATCCCTAAGATCTTCATTCCAAACCCCTTTGCACACACACATCTTCATCGCATTGACCTCCAGCCTCCTCTAGTCCATCTTTCCTTTACCTTTATCTGTAGTATAAGGAAAAGAGTATCTGTAAGCTTGAGAGCTTAATAAGAAACCATCTACCTCACTAAAGCATGCATACGATGAAATCATGCTTTTAAAACAGGCTATTTGAAATGTATGAATACAAAACATGTAAAAGCATAGCATGACATGCAAACAAACTAGTCATGGCAACAAGTGCTAACATAAGCTATCATATGTATCAATAGAAAACTAAACCGATACAAAACTGAGCTGAGCTAATTCTAAACTAATGCTAAAGCTGCACTGAATCCACATAACTATTTGGGAAGTTTTGAAAATTATTCTCATAAATAGATTAAAATAATAATCATGCTGCTGATTGGGCCCGGCAACTGTACTTGCTATGCGCGCATCCCTAACTAGACCCGGGTTTGCAAGTCCTGAATTTAGTAGGGTTACTAGGTTATCTAAACCTAGGGACGACTGTGGGAGCCCAACCCAATGGATATCTAATCCAGTACAGTGCCTCTGCTAAAATAAAATACTGATTATAGCTGAGTTCTTTTTATATTGCTATTTCTAGGTTGTCTGAACCTAGAGCTAGGTTATCTGAACCTAGAGGCGACTGTGGGAGGCCACCCATTGGACCATGGTCCCATGTAATTATAGTAAAACTATGCATGCTGAATAAATGCCTCTATTGCATTTACTAAGCTATTAAAATGCCTAAGTTGCATTCTTTTCCTGTGCTACACTTATTATCGAACACCTAGTGTGCACTATTGCACAACCTATGTGTCAAAAATTCGTATGCTACTAAACAAAGCAAAAATTCATACGAGAGCTACTTATACCGCAGGTGAGGGGTTTCTTACCTCCTGCGCTAGATTTCTTACGATTTCTAATCGCTAGATTTTCGGAGAAGACGATCCTTTCGACGATCTTCTCGCGCCTATGCGTTCCTCTCGCGGAGGGGAGCGTCCCCGTATCCAAGATGTCGCCAGAAGAAGCCCTTGGGACCCTAGGGATGGAGCCCTAGGTGTGCTTGTGGTTGGCGCCGAGAAGAGGAAGAGAAAGGAGAAGGGGCGGCGGTGAGGGTTTGAGGGAGAGGAGAGTTACGTTAAAAATAACTCTTCACTTAATTCTTCCCTATTTATATTAAGTGGGTAATTCAGCCCGACTCAAATATAAATATAATTGTTCCCCTTTCCTTTCAGCATGGCCCTGCTGGGTTCACTTGGTTACTAGAGTCCACTATAAGTCGTAGGACCCAATAGGTCTCGGGTTCAATACTCGTCTAGACCCTTTTACGACTCTATTTGTTTTTGCTACTTCCGCTACTCTAAAAATTCTATAAAAATATCCTAAAATTCCAGAAAAATCATAGAATATTTCTAATATTTATTTTGAGAATTTTCGGGCGTTACAGCACCCCTCCCTTTCCTTCTCACCTAGGGTCGGCGCCCCTCATCTTGCTAAGAGTCGGCCCACTCCTTGCTAGGGTCGGCGACCCCCTCCTTGCTAAGGTCGGGTCCCCCTCTTCTACTCCTTGGTGGGCGGCGGCTTGAAGAAGAGGAAGAAGAAGAGAAGGTGCCCCATCCTAGAGCCTCCTTTTGTAGCCGGCGGTTTAGAAACCAAGAAGAGAAGGAGGGTGGTGTTGTCTTGGTAGATCACTGATGTGCATAAATATTATGATCGTTTATGCATGTTTTAATGCACATTCACTTGCTTTATACGTATATATTCTTTACATGATCGTCTCTTTTATCATATACTCATCATGAATACTCTTTTGTTTGGATATATGCTCTTTGTTTGGTTTTGTTTTGACAGGGACAACTTTTGGAGCAAAAATAGTGATTGTCGACGCACCGAAATCAGGCAGAGAGCACGGTCGTGCAACCTCGCACGACCGTGTGGCCAAACAGAAGAAGAGCAGTGCACGGCCGTGCAACTCTTGCACGACCGTGCGGCCAAACAGAGACGGATCCTTGCATGGTCGTGTAATCCTGCATGGTCGTGCCCCCCACGACCGCAGCCAAGCAATGCACAGTCGTGTACTCCTGCATGGTCGTGTCCCAGGAGTCGAGCCCCATATCCATATGGTTGTGCCAATTGGTACGACTGTGCAGCACGGCCAGAGACAAAAGAAGACACGGCCGTGCCATATTGGCACGGTCGTGCAGTGCGGCGTCGTGCCCTAGCCTATAAGAAGGGTTTTAACCCTTCTCCTTGGGGGAAGAGAGCCGTCAAAGGGAGAATCGCCTTGGTGTCGTTCCACGCTGTCCTGGACCTCCGTCCAGCGATCCTTCATCACCACATCAACTCCAAAAGAAAAGGATTGGATCCGAAGATCACTCAGCGTCCTTTCTCTTTCTCTCTTCTTATTTGAGAATTGTATGCTTAATTACATTATGTCTTCGGGGTTTTCTCCGACGTCTATGGAGTAGATTCCTTGTGTTAGGATTAGGGAGTAGTTGTGGATTGATTTTTATGTAAGACTCACATTTATGCCTTTATTCATTGGATGATTTCGCTTGCTTTGTTTCAACTACTATGCATCAGACTTGTTGCATATTAATTGATTGTGTAGGGATTGCTAACCTCGTAGAGAGAGTATCATAGATCATATACCTGAGGGGCCCTAGTGACAGTGGTAACCTGTTCACGGACATCTAGGGTACTTCCTTGAAAGGAGAGGCAACTTCTCCATAAGAAAGCAAGAGACCAAACCAAGCTCTTATTTCTATCCTTAATGACACCAATTAGAGTTGCGTTCTTGTGATCTACCGAGGCACCCTAGTGACAGGGGTTAACCGTGACAAGATTTCACATGGATCTTCTCTATTTAGTGCTTAAGGATGGTTGCTTTAGCTTCCGACGAATGCATGTTGATGGACAATGAGTAAAGGATAGAATGTGATACATCAATACCACCACAATGAAACTGAACTCCCAAAACTCTTCATAAACCAAGTAATTACTCTCTCTACACTAGTTCTCGTTTCCACTTCCCAATCTTTTTCCTTTAGATAACTTACAATCATCGGTAGTTTAGCTAATCCTAAGTGAACCATTACTAGTGCTTATAATCAGTCCTCATGGGATCGATAATCTTTATTACTGACGACGAATCCGTGCACTTGCGGAATTGTAACAAGTTTTTGGCGTCGTTGCTAGGGACTACATCTATAACATTAGCGAAAATCATATTAGATTAGACTAGACTTCATTTTTTTTCTTCCTTTATCTTTCCTTTTTCTAATATTTTACATTTTAGAGATAAATAATTTTATTTTTATTTTTTTTGTATTTTCTGCATTTTTATTAAAACACCTAAAAAAATTATTATTTCACCTCTTTTCTTTACTATATTTCATACCTTGTTCTTGTATGCAAAGAGCTAACCTTGCAGGAGATTCAACTACCCCACATGTCTGTCTATTTCGCGTTCCTGGTCTGTTCGGATAGGGCATGATGTTAAGACCATTAAAGGATTATGGAGCCCCGAAGTCTGCAAAAGAGCTAGGGCCCATTGTGTTTCCAGAAATCCCAGTAAAGAATTTTATGCTCAGACCTTCATTCATCTCTAAAGTTCAAGAAAACCAGTTTGGGGGATTAGATTCAGAGAATCCTTACATATATCTTCAAGATTTCCATAGTTATTGTAATACACTGAGAATTGAGGGAGTTTTGGCTGATTCAATATAACTTATAGCTTTTCCATTCAGCCTCAGAAGTAATGCGAAGGTTTGGTTCAACACTCTGCAACCGAGAAGCATCAGGACATGAGATGAATTAGAGAGAAAATTTTTAAATAGATACTTTCCTCCAAAAAGGACCGCTAAGTTAAGGGATCATATTCTGCACTTCAAGCAACGTGACGAAGAAGCATTGCATCAAGCTTGGGATAGGTACTTATCAATTCTATATCAGTGCCCGCATCACGGTATTGAGAGTTGGTTGATTCTTCAGGTATTTTACATTGGACTTTCGTCTCAGAATAAGAGCCTTCTTGACGCAGCAGCTGGGGGCACTCATGAAAAAAAAGTTTGGATGATGTACAAGAAATAATCCATATGATGGTATCAAATCTCAACAAGTGTTCAAGACAAGATGTGCTAAACTTATCTCTACACCCGATCGAAGCAGGAGAGGATATGGGAGTGTCGATGGACGAAAATAAGTTAAGACACGCAGGAAATGAGGTTCAAGAAGAATTAGAGGAATCTATCAGCGTACGGTGCAAGGATGTACAAAAAATATTTCCTTGGTGTGGAGAGGTATTATTAAAATCGTCGGGTGGTTTGATATCTACCTCAGCACCATTTATGGAGGAGGACTTGGATGATGGCAATACTATTGAAAGAATGGCTCAAGAAATTGAGGAAGCGCCAGAAGAAGTCATGGTAAGCGAGGAAATATGGTTATTAGAACAAGAACTAACCTTGCCTAAGATTGTACCACCTCAAGTGGAGTTAAAACCTCTGCCGCCTAACCTTAAATATACATTCCTTGGTCCAGATTCCACCTTCCCAGTAATAATTAATGCAAATTTGACTGAGATAGAGACACAGAAATTGATCAAGGAGCTGAGAGCGCACAGAAAAGCAATCGGATACACCATTGATGACATAAAAGGAATCAACCCTTCGATCTGCATGCACAGAATTCTGCTCAAAGAAGGATATAAAAATTTGATTGAGCATCAAAGAAAATTAAATACAAATTTGAAAGAAGTTGTGAAGAAAGAAGTATTGAAACTTCTTGACGCCGGAATCATTTATCCTATATCGGATAGTGAGTGGGTAAGTCCGGTCCATGTGGTCCCCAAGAGAGGGGGAATGACTGTGGTTAGAAATGAAAACAATGAATTGATTCCAACGAGGACAGTCACAGGATGACGGATGTGTATTGATTACAGGAAGCTAAATAAGGAGACTAGGAAAGATCATTTTCCCTTACCATTCATTGATGAGATGCTAGAAAGACTGGCAAAATATTCCTATTTTTGCTATCTGGATGGATACTCTGGCTTCTTTCAAATTCCAATACATCCCCTAGATCAAGAAAAGACCACTTTCACATGTCCTTTTGGTACCTATGCTTATTGACGAATGTCGTTTGGACTCTGCAACGCACCAGCTACATTTCAGCGATGTATGATGGCAATATTTTCAGATTTTATAGAAAAGATTATGGAGGTATTCATGGATGATTTCTCACTCTATGGGAATGACTTCGACTCCTGTCTTCTGAATCTTTCTAAAGTTCTCCAGAGATGTGAGGATGTGAACTTAGTTCTGAACTGGGAAAAATGCCACTTCATGATCAAAGAGGGAAGTGTTTTAGGACATAAGATTTCAGAATGAGGAATTGAGGTAGATAAAGCCAAAATAGAGACAATTGAGAAACTATCTCCTCCTCTTAACGTAAAAGGGGTTAGGAGCTTTCTAGGGCATGCTGGATTTTATATGCGTTTCATTAAGGATTTCTCAAAAATTTTCAAGCCACTAATTAACCTATTGATCAAAGATGCTGAATTCTGTTTTGATGACGACTGCAATGAGGCGTTTAAGAAAATCAAGAGTTCTCTCATCTCAACTCCCGTAATTCAAGCTCCAGACTGGGAACTCCCATTTGAAATCATGTGCAATGCCAGTGACTTTGCAGTGGGTGCAGTTTTAGGACAAAGAAAAGACAAAGTATTACATGTAATCCACTATGCGAGCAAGACATTAGATGCAACCCAAATGAATTATTCTATCACTGAAAAGGAATTATTGGCCATAGTATTTGCAATCGACAAATTCATGTCCTATCTAGTGGGCTCAAGAGTGATAGTGTACTCTGATCATGCTGCCATAAGATACTTGATTAATAAGAAAGATGTCAAATCTCGTTTGATTAGATGGATCTTGCTTCTTCAGGAATTTAATTTGGAAATTAGAGACAAGAAAGAGGCTGAAAATGTTGTGGCAGATCATCTATCCCGAGTATGGCCAAATGGGCAGAAAGATGTGGATTTTGATCCACCCATAAATGATGTCTTCCCTGACGAGCATCTGTTAGCAGTAAATTCTGAGAGAGTACCTTGGTATGCGGATATTGTTAACTATCTCGCAAGTGGAGTACTTCCCCCAAAATTCATCTGGCAGCAGAAGAAGAAGTTTTTCTCAAATGTCAAACACTACATATGGGATGAACCACTGCTTTTTAGGAAATACGGAGATACAATCTACCGAAGGGGTGTGCCGGAAGACGAGATCAAGGACGTGTTATTTCACTGTCATTCATCATCGTACAGTGGACATTTGGGAGTGTCAAAAACAGCTGCAAAGATTTTACAAGCAAGATTTTTTTGGCCAAGTCTATTTAAAGACACGAAAAATTTTGTGCAGTCCTGCGACCAATGTCAAAAGATCGGGAACATCACTAGGAGAAATGAGATGCCACTGAATTGCATCCTCGAAGTAGAATTGTTCGATATATGGGGGGTAGACTTTATGAGACTTTTTCCTTTATCATGTGGAAACAATTATATTTTAGTGGTAGTGGACTATGTATCAAAATGGGTAGAAGTCATAGCTTCTCGTGCCAGTGACGCCAAAATAGTAATTAAACTGTTTAAAAAAGTAATTTTTCCATGGTTCGATGTGCCTAGGGCGGTTATTAGCGACGGGGGTTCACACTTCATTGAAAGACAGTTTGAAAATTTGCTAAAGAAATACGAAGTGAGCCACAAAGTAGCGACACCCTACCATTCCCAGACCAATGGACAAGCTGAGATTTCCAACCGGGAGATCAAAGCAATATTAGAAAAGACAATGTCCAATTCCCGCAAAGACTGGTCATTGAAATTGGATGATGCTTTATGGGCATATCGTACTACTTTCAAGACTCCAATCGGTATAACCCCATTCTGACTTGTGTACGGGAAGCCATGTTATCTTCCAGTAGAATTAGAATACAAGACTTATTGGGCGATAAAACAGCTTAACAATGTTGTATTCTAATAAAAGGAAGCCGTGTATTTTAACCTGTCAGCAGGAGATAAAAGGAAACTCCAATTAAATGAGCTTGATGAGTTAAGGATGGATGCCTACGAACATGCCAAATCCTACAAAGAGAGAACAAAGAGATGACATAATCAACATATCATGCAGAAAGAATTCAAGGAAGGGGACTCAGTGTTGTTGTTTAATTTAAGATTGAAGTTTTTTCCTGGAGAGTTAAAATCGAGATGGACAGGACCATTCCAAATCAATAAGGTTTACCTGTTCAGAGTTGTTGACATTTGGAGCTAGGAGCGTGGAGAATTTAAAGTAAACAGGCAGCGTTTAAAAAAATACTTCCACGATGTGCCGGTAGAAAAAGATATGCTGATATATTTCTTGGATCTGCGACCACCTGAATAAGTTAAAATGGGGTCGAGCTAAAGACCTAAAACAAGCGCTTCTTGGGAGGCAACCCAAGGGTTTTTTTATTTTAGTTCATCATTCCGTTTATCATCTTATGTCTCTAGTAAAGTTCAAGTCGAGCACTTTTATTATTTTTTTATTTTTGGATATTCGTTTTCAGGATGTGCATAGCCTCTACGAGCTGGCCATGAGCGTTTCATGGGTGTGGAGGCGTCAGAGGAACCAAAATGACGAAAGGCGTGTCACAGTGCACTTAAGGGAGTCGATCGTGTGACCCCACACGACCGTACGAAGCTGACAAAGGGACAAAGGCCATTGGTCGTGCAACCTTGCACGGTCGTGTGGCTTGTGCAGAGAGGAAGAAGACACAGGTCGTGCCAATTGGCACGACCATGCAAGAAGACCAGTGGAGAAAGAGACACTGGCTATGCCAATTGGCACGGTCGTGCGATCAAGGCAAAGAGGAAGAAGGCACGGGCCATGCCAACTGGCATGGCCGTGTGACTTTGGCCGAGGGGAGAATAGAGGGGGTGTGCCAATTGGCACGAACGTGCAGAATTACCGAGAGGAGGGTGTGCAACCCTACACGACCCGACCCAAAATCCCTCCGTAGTCACGGGTGTGTGGAGGCTTGCACGCCCGTGCCGCCACCTTCACTCCCTTCCTCATACCTCCTTTCTTTTCCTTCCTTCCTCCAACTTACCAAGGTGCTACCACCCCTTTCCCACGTTCATCTCACTCAAATCTACCTTTCTCATCATCCGTGATGTCGAACTTCGTCGGAGGGAGCTCTCATCAAAGGAAAGGAAAAGAATTGTTGTTTGTCTCAAACGAGGAGAATGCACGCTTCAAAGGTATATCGAACAACTTCGGCATTACTTTCTCTAATGATGAACAATTGCATCGTAATCATTTTTTATCTAAACGTTCCATTTTAAACACTAGGTTTATGGACCGAGAAACCTTAGAAGTATTGGGGTTTGGGAATGATTTTGATTGGTTGCTTGATAGAATAGGTTGGACTAGCGTAATGGCCCTGAAATACCCAACTTATCCTCGTATCGTCTTGGAAATTTTAAGCTCCATCACTGTTGATAATGTTCAAGGAGGAGGAAAATTAAAATTTCATTTATTTAATGATGACTATGAATGGAGTCTTGAGGATTTTAATATATGCTATGATTTACCTAGGGGTGGAGCTTACATAATCCTACCTGCTTTTGAAAATTTAAATTTATGGGAGCAAATTGGTGGAGAGTGTTGCTTTAATCCACATGTTTCTAATGGTAGTAATATCATTAACCCAATTTTTCGATATGTCCATATGATGATGAGGAACACGATATTTGGAAGGGGCAGTAAAGAAGGAATTATAAGACTTTCATACTTGTATTGTTTATGAACAATGGTAGAAAATGTGTCTATTAATTCAGAATATTTCTTTTTGAAGCACTTGGTAAAATTAGGGAAAATTTCCTTCCCTACCCCCATTATTTTAGGCGGATTGCTTACTCATATTGCAGTAATATTAGGCTATGATCTGAGTAGTCTTGAAATGATTGAAGATTTTTATCGAATGGATTTAAATTTTTGTTTAACCACTCGTTTGATTCGCCGAGAGGAATATGGGTATAGTCTTGTGATTAAGGATAATTTTCCCCTTAAATTGCCCAACCCGGCTTTGACCACGATCCATGTTAAGAGGAATTGTCGTTTGACTTTAGCAGAGTAACGGATTAACCCACCTCCAACCTCCCTTCCTAGAAATATACCTTCGGTTAGTCGAGATATTTTGTGATTCGATTGCCAAAAATTTCGCCCTATCATTGAGTCTCTTCATCATGACTTAGAACAAAATAATGAACTGTTCACTAGAAACATATGCATGAAGGATGAACGGTTTAAGTGTTTGCAAGAGTGTTTTAAGAGTGAGAGAGAGTTATGCACACGAATGCTTGAATTTATGAAGGCTCATAGAAAGAGAATGACTTGGAACGAAGATTTTAGGTGGTATATGAGGAACTTTCAGAGTAATATTGATGAGTTGTTCGCATATCATAAACAGGTAAGGGACCTGAGATGGGTAGTTGAGACTTATCCTGAGCTTCCAGATCTCCCCGACCTTCAGCCTCATTGACCATTTTGATTTCATCAAGATGATGAAAAGTTTAAGTATGGGGGTATTGTGTTAGCACAACCTAAGTCGAGTAGAGTTTTTATTTTCTTTTTATATATTTTATTAGTCTGCTTTGTTTATTCACATTTTATTAGTTTTATATTTCTATTTGCATTTCATTTGCACTTTCTTACTTAAAATATATATATATATATATATATATATATATATATATATATATATATATAAGGATTTTGAGACATATTTGAGAACATTAAACCTTCTACTTTTTCTGCTACTTGTCCAATAGCAAAATGACAAGCATTTTCTTAGTTCATGTGTTGTCAAGTTAGTGTTAGTATGTTTGGTGTATCTCCTTTCTCTATCTTTAGTAGCATGAAATAAGCTAAGTATTGTATGGAGTTTAGTATAAGTCTTGGCTTAACCTTAAGGATCTTATTTTCACTACACTTAAGTACTTAAGCTTGAATAGTAGAAATATTTTTGAAATAGTTATAATTCATCCAAATTGTTTAGTACTTTTGTTCCCATGGTGATTTCTTATTTACATTTTGGTTACTGGATGACCTCGGATCATGGAAGCTCATTTGGAAAAATCTAAATCCCAACATCTCACATTTGTGATTAGTGCTACGCCTCTATAGCACCAAAAAAATTGAATAAGGGATAAAAAATAGTTGTCGTGAGTGGAAACTAGTAATTCACCCCTTTGAGACCGAGTTAGGTTACTGGGGAAATGAATGTTATGTTTCTCTTGATTCCAAGTAGTATCCTTTGAGACCTTGTGTAATTTAAGGAAAATGAACCAAGTGTGTGGCCGGTAAGTGTCTATCACCGGGAACATTAGGAACTCAATTGTATGACGACTTAACTAAGACAAAGAATTGAAACTTGAAGAGTTTGAGTTACTTATTGCACCGAGCACAAAGAACTTATGATTAGGTCATACTTAGGTAACTCCACAATCGTGCTTATAAATGAAACTAGTTGATAGAGTTAGGCGAATGCACTAGGGATTATGAAACACTACAGGAGCTCATGAACATAGTTTGCAACGTTTTGCTTGAGGGCAAGCAAAGGTTCAAGTCTGGGGGGTGTGATGTGCGTAAATATTATGATCGTTTATGCATGTTTTAATGCACATTCACTTGCTTTATATGTATATATTATTTGTATGATCGTCTCTTTTATCATATACTCATCATGAATACTCTTTTGTTCGGATATATGCTCTTTGTTTGATTTTGTGTTGACAGGGACAACTTTCGGAGCAAAAATAGTGATTGTCGACGCACCGGAACGAGGCAGAGAACACGGTCGTGCAACCTCGCATGGTCGTATGGCCAAATAGAAGAAGAGCAGTGCACGGCCGTCCAACTCTTGCACGGCCAAGCGGCCAAACAGAGATGGATCCTTGCATGGTCGTGCAATCTTACACGATCGTGCCCCCCACGACCGTAGCCAAGCAATGCACGACCATGTAATCTTGCACGGCCGTGTCCCAGAGCCGAGCCCCAGATCCACACGGTCGTGTCGATTGGCACAGCCGTGGAGCACGACCAGAGATAAAAGAAGACACAGTCGTGCCATATTAGCACGGTCGTGCAGCGCAGCGTCGTACCCTAGCCTATAAGAAGGGTTTTAACCCTTCTCCTCGGGGGAAGAGAGTCGTCAAAGGGAGAATCGCCTTGGTGTCATTCCACGCCGTCCAGGACCTCCGTCCAGCGATCCTTCATCACCACATCAACTTCAAAAGCAAAGGATTAGATCCGAAGATCACTCGTTGTCATTGGATAAGCGTCCTTTCTCTTTCTCTCTTCTTGTTTGAGAATTGTATGCTTAATTACATTATATCTTTGGGATTTTCTCCGGCGTCTATGGAGTAGATTCCTTGTGTTAGGATTAGGGAGTAGTTGTGGATTGGTTTTTATGTAAGACTCACATTTATGCCTTTATTCATTGGATGATTTCACTTGCTTTGTTTCAACTACTATGCATCAGACTTGTTGCATATTAATTGATTGTGTAGGGATTGCTAACCTCGTAGAGAGAGTATCATAGATCGTATACCTGAGGGGCCCTAGTGACAGGGGTAACCTGTTCACGGACATCTAGGGTACTTCCTTGAAAGGAGAGGCAACTTCTCCATAAGGAAGCAAGAAACCAAACCAAGCTCTTATTTCTATCCTTAATGACACCAATTAGAGTTGCGTTCTTGTGATCTACCGAGGCGCCCTAGTGACAGGGGTTAACCGTGACAAGATTTCACAGGGATCTTCTCTATTTAGTGCTTAAGGATGGTTGCTTTAGCTTCTGGTGAATGCATGTTGATGGGCAATGAGTAAGGATAGAATGTGATACATTAATACAACTACAATGAAACCGAACTCCTAGAACTCTTCATAAACCAAGTAATTACTCTCTCTTCACTAGTTCTCGTTTCTACTTCCCAATCTTTTTCCTTTAGATAACTTACAACCATCGGTAGTTTAGCTAATCCTAAGCGAACCATTACTAGTGCTTATAATCAGTCCTCATGGGATCGATAATCTTTATTACTGACGACGAATCTGTGCACTTGCGGAATTGTAACAATCATCGCCCACACGACGTCCAAGAATAGGAGAGGAATACGGCAGAAGATCAAGAGGTCTTTAGCTACAAAGGAAAGGTACAACTAGTTCTTTAATTCTACTACGTAATTAGTTAGTTTTTCTTTGTATCGTTTTCGGAATACCAACACAAGAGGCCAGCGATCTTGTACTTCGATCAAGGTGTGCTTTGATCATTCAAGAACTTGCTTGATTGACCAAACACATATTTGATCAAACATGCGGGTTGCTAAGAAAAGTTATGTTCTTGTATAATTTTTGTACAAGGAAATTGAAACAGAACAGAATTCCAACGCCTCCAAAAATATGTTGGATTGGTCTGTGCTCAGGCCCATCAAGAATTAATTCAAAATCTGTTTAAGGTCTGGCAAGATCCTCAATGAAGAACTCTTACTAGTGGCATGATAAAGTATGAAATACAATCTAAAACCATTTTTAAATAGAATGTTGGTTTTCTTTTCCAATTTACCTGGCTGAGTAGAACATTTACCATGCAATATCCAGGCAGCTACTTATTTCCTTCAAAAAGGCTACTAGACAAAAGCCTCAACGGATTATATTCTACAGGTATGAATCTTTGGAAAACTTAAAAAATACTTGATTGTTTAGATTAATATAGCAAGTTGTACATTCAAGGATGGAGTGAGTGAGGGTCAATTCTATCAAGTTCTACTATATGAACTGGATGTGATCAGAAAAGCAAATTTTCCTATCATTTGTACTACGACTCTTGTTTCAGTGTTTTTGTATTCAACACTCCATTTGTGTGTCAGGCCTATGCCTCTCTAGAACCAAACTATCAACCTCTAGTGACTTTTGTGGTGGTCCAAAAATGTCATCACACTAGACTGTTTGCTAACAATCATGGTGACCACCAATCCGTTGATAAGAGTGGAAACATATTGCCTGGTTAGTTTAGTTGATAGCATGGATGCATCAATTTCAAGACAATTCTATTTTGTATATTTTTTTCAACCTTGTTTTCTCAATAGAGCTTTCCATCCTTGAAATTCCAGGGATTGTTGTCGATTCTAAGATATGCCATCCTACTAAATTTGATTTCTACTTGTGCAGCCATGCAAACATTCAAGTAACTCATCTCACAACTAATACCTTTTGTATGATGTCCTTAATTTAAAATCTCAAATTTATGTATACTTTTTAAATTATGAAACCATTCACGACTCTGAAAAAATAACAAATGCACACATATGGTAACTGTTGTAAAAACATATGTGTGTTTATTATTCTTTCAGAACAAGTTTTTTCATACATATATAGTGTATTTCTTTTGATATCAATAGGTTGTTGATCTCCTGGTACCTTATCAAAGGGTGGAAAGATTGGACTTTTTGAAGAAGCTGGTGTGGGGAAGACTAGATTTATTATGGAACTGATGATCAACAATATTGGAAAAGGTTGACATGAAAGAATCAGCAAGCAAGAAAGAGGAGTCCAATGAAATCCTACAAGTTGAAGATTGTGATGGGACTTGCGTTGACAATAATTAAGTGCAATCCTACATGGCAAGAACCACCATCATAAGTTTCTAGTCTTTGGTTATTGTTCATTAGTTATAAATAGAGTTTATTTGCTTATTTGTATTGGGATAAATTGTATTTGAACATAGAGACATGTTTCTTCTTTTGTGATTGTAATTCTTGTAAAGTAACATTTTGAATGATATTGATGTGGGGAATATTCTTTCTTTTGTGATTATGATTCTTTATTATATATTTATATTAAAATATGATATATTAGTATTAAAAGATAATCGTTTAAAAGACAATGATTTAAAATCGTTGTTGTTGTCTATCATCCTCAAAGGCAATGATTAAAAACCGTTGTCATAGCCCCAAAAATATTATAATATGCAGTGTTATTAAAATTGCTTTAAACAATAATGATTTTAAACTATTGTCTTTTCATTCAAAGAGAATGGTTTAAAATCGTTGCAAAATTGTTGTCTTTTCATTCAAAGACAACGGTTTAAAACCGTTGTCATAACCCTCACTTTTAATAACACTGCCAATTACAACGGTTTTAAAGGGCCTACGACAATAGATAAAATCCGTTGTCTTTTAATGTTTTTGTTGTAGTGTTAAACCATATCGTCATTTAGAAACCTAAGTTAAATATTCTTAATTTCTAAGGTTGAACCCAAAATAATAGAAAAATCCTTGGCTGATCCAAACTGGATTATTGCCATGTAGGAAGAACTAGCCTAATTTGAAAGAAATCAAGTTTGAGACTTGGTTCCTCTACCGAAGAATAAGAAATTCATAGAGACTAAGTGGGTATTTAGGAATAAGTTAAATGAAAAGGGGGAAATTGTTAGGAATAAAGTTAGACTAGTATCTAAAGGGTTTAGTTAAGTAGAGGGACTTGACTATGATGAAACCTATGCCCCAGTAGCTAGACTTGAGTCTATTAGAATACCATTAAGTTATGCAACTCATAAAGGATTTAAGGTCTACCAAATGGATGTCAAATCAGCCTTCTTAAATGGACTAATAAGAGAAGAAGTATATGTAGGTCAACCACATAGATTTGAAAACTTAAAACACCCTGATTATATTTTTAAATTAAAAAGGTACTATATGGTCTAAAACAAGCACCTAGGACTTTGTATGAGCGATTATCCACCCATCTGATTTCAAAAGAATTCAAATAAGGTCAAATTGATCCAACCTTGTTTGTAAAAACCTTTAAACACTACAACAAAAATATTAAAAGACAACGGATTTTATCCGTTATCGTAGAATCTTTAAAACCATTGTAATTGGCAGTATTGTTAAAAGTGGGGGCTACGACAATGGTTTAAAACCGTTATCGTAGAATGAAACGACAACAGTTTTGCAACGGTTTAAAATCATTGTCTTTGAATGAAAAGACAACGGTTTAAAACCGTTGTTGTTTAGAGCACTTTTAATAATGTTGCTGCCAGTTACAACGGTTTTTGGGGCTACGACAACGATTTTTAACCATTGTCTTTGAGAACAATAGACAACAATAATAACGATTTTAAACCATTGTCTTTTAAACTATTGTCTTTTAATACCAATATATCAAATTTCAATATAAATATATAATAAAAGCTTATAATCACAAAAGAAAGAATATTCCCTATATCAATGTCATTCAAAATGTTACTTATACAAGAATTATAATCATAAAAGAAGAAACATGCCTTATATTTAAATAAAATTTATCCCAATACAAATAAACAAATAAACTCCATTTACATTTGTTTCCTGTGGGCCAACTCCCTGAACGTTTGTGGGCTCATTTGTGGACTCTCTTCCCTCAACGTGTCGTTGAGTATGACCAACTCCCTGAGCTGTTGCTTCTTGTAGTAGTCCATTGACTCGTCTTGTAAGATTTGGAATTTAAATAGTAACTATGTTTCGATAATAACGTTCGCGTCAACATCTTGTAGAACAACGCGGAGGATGCAACTCAGGTGAAAGTTTTTGTTACCACGGGGCTTCAGAAGATCTTCAAGGGTGGTAATAACTTGGTTTAAGCGAGCATCAATTATGTCTGGTGTAAATTTTGCCTCCAATAGTATGTGCAGCGGTTCGTTTAAGTGTTCATATCCAGGTTTATCCCGTAAGCTTTCTTCCTATTCAAAAAAAGGGGGGGAAACTTATGTATTAAGACAAGAAATAATGCACCTTAGCTTTTGAGTTGATAATAACAATCCATTAGGACATATTATAGGATGCTAATATCGAAAATTACATAGGTTCTAAAATGCACGGTTAACTTAATGTCGGTGTAACTTGTACAACGAACAACATACTCTAGCAGAAACAAGAGAAGAGAAACCCATATCACATTCAAAAACATGGATTATTTTGCCTTCAAACATAAAGACAAAGATCTATTTTTTATGTAGGTAGGCCTTAAAAAGTTAATAGTGAGCATAATACATCAAGGTTTGGGAGATTGGAATATACTCATTTTTCATTAAGATAAATATTACATGATATCCACATACCGTTATAGAATCTTTCACTGAACCTCGACCTCATATATAAACCCTGCATTGAGTTGAAGCTTCAACTCTTTTTAAGGAGTTCCCACGTGGTCCCAGTAAACGGACAACAAAGTTGTACTGAAACGCATGAAACCAGCAATTTAATACATGTTGAGAGATTAACTAGTTGAAGCTAAGAAAACACAAACATACACTTGGATACTTGTCAATAGGAACATCTAGTCTCACAACTTTCTTTACAAGACTTTTAGTAAGTCCAAGAGTTCCACCCCAGTCTGGACTTGATGCTCGGAGGACCCCCATTCTATGGAGGTATTCATTTTCCTGAAAACAAATTAAGCAGTGGTGAGATCATCTCAAAATGGAAACTAAGAATAGTTAAGCAACAATCAAATTTTCAGAAGTAAACTTATAACACGGATTAGAGCAACTCCTCGAATTGAAAAACATCAAGATATAAGTTTATAAGAAATCTTGTAATCAGTTTTCAGGAATCATATAAACGGATCCAACAACAAATTGATATTTATAAGTATGTCAAATGGAACATATTTGTATTTCCTAACAAAAAATACAGGAAACAGTGTAGTAAATTAATTCAAACATTGATGTAAGATTTGGGCATAAACTTGAGACTTTAAGGTGGTCAAACACTTAAACGTGTTTGATTGCAACCAGTGAATCATATCTAGTCAACTTAAACATACCAATCCAACATATTTTATCACCTCGAGCCAGTCTTGAGTCGCAACAACCTGACAAACCAAATATAATCAAGATAGTAAGGATACATCAAGGCAACTATACATAGAGCAAGAAATGAAGATTGACAAAATTACTTACAACTGCGATAGAAGGGCTAGAATCTTTCCCAGGATGAGGATGTGTTACGTCAGCACCAAATATTATAGTCGGTCGGTCACTAACAAGAGGAATGCTCCTTGACAATGCATCGACAAGAACTGTATCCCTTCCTCCAACCTATGAATAAAGCGTTAGTAACACAAAACAGAACAAGAAAATAAGATCCACCTTCCACGTACTCACCTTTCCATTGATCTAGAGGCCAACATTGGCAAGGTACTGTTTACTTATCCTGAAAACATGCTTTGTCAAACAACATTGTCAAACTAAACCAAGGCCAGTCTCACATATCTGCTTTTGATCACCTGTAATAACTATGACATATAATAATAAAGCGAATAAGGAAAGAGAAAAAATTAAAGCTAAAAGTTTCAGCCAATTGATATTTGTCAACAAGCAAAAATATCAAGTTATGTCGAATAAGATCAAGTGTAAGAAAGACATCATACCATAAAGAAAACCATCATTATCAGGCAATATTACAGTGAGCAAATCAAGCTCCTTTCCCAGAGGTTGGATCATGTCTACTAACAAGATTATCTATTTCGCTACAAAAAAAATCAAGGACAATGTAACACCCCACCCTCCACTCTACTAGTCTGTGAGGGTGGGACGTTACTGGACTATTAACTTTACTTAACTAGCATTGCTCACATGTTGATAGTTATACTTATAACTCTTTACAAACTCGAAACATGCAATAAGTAACAGTTGAAAACATAAATAACTCATCTAATACATTCTACTCAATTATTTGTTCTCAACTAAAACTATATATATTAATCTGAACATGCTAATACTACATATTAATCTGAACATGCATGCAACAATAATACAACTCAGATAGCGGAACTAATGTGTATAGCAAATAAAAGGAAGAATTCTAAAACATAAAATATTCAATGAACAAATCCAGCAACATGAAAGAATAATCCCAACAGTCTAAATACAAAATCTTAATGAATTCTTAAGCAAAATCCTAAGGATTTCATAGTCCAGACATCACACATCCATCCACACCTCCTTGTCGCCTTCCTTCACTATAGCTTTCCTTTTCCTTTATCTGCAGTAAGAGGAAATGCAACTATAAGCAGATGCTTAGTAGGCGCTATCTAACTCACAAAACTCAAATATGCATGTGAACAAGAAGGGATTTAAAAACTGAATACATTAAAAGAAATACTACTCATGCTCATCTAATAGCAAGGAAATCAAAACAGACTGAAATGTTAAATATGTAAAGCTGCTCATGCTCATCTAACAGCAATAAGAAAGTCTAAACATATAAGAATAAAAGAGCTAAGCTTTCTTATTTTTAAACTTATGGGAAGCTTAGTCCATTTGTTCAAAACTTATACTTTTATACTTCAAAATAATAATCTCTTGGGTCCAGGCTTAGTACCATTGCGCGCTCCCTAATAGAAACTGAGGTAGCGAGCCACCAGTCCTACGAGGGTAAAGACCTTGGTCTTACCAGGGCCGAGACCTCGGAACCGGTCACCTAGATTTGTTTAACGACAACCTCGGAAGTCGGGTACTAGCCTTCTCAAATAAAATACTTATTACTTGTTAATACTTATGATAAAAGACTGCCTCATACAAAACTACAATACTTAAACAAATTCTAAAACTGCCACGCTTAAACAATTCTAAAACTGTAATACTTAACAAAAAATCTGCACTATGATACTTAACAAAAATCTGCACCATGATACTTAACAAAAATCTGCACTGTAAGCTTAACAAAATCTGCACTATAATACTTAACAAAATCTGCACTGTAAGCTTAACAAAAATCTCCACTATAAGCTTAACAAAAATCTGCACTATAAGCTCTAAAGGGGCTGTTCGTGCCCCTTTTACAGCACAAAACAAAATTGAAACTTGTTGAAATTAAAGCCTATGTGAAGCTTGCTGGAATTTTAAACAAAATCCATGTAAAACTTGTTCAAAGCTTATATCTTTACAGAGCAACAGAAATTCTTCAGCATGCTACAGCAAGAATGCTAGGAGAAAGCAGATCTCGGATCTACTCTAAAATCCTTAGCAACCACAATTCTTTACAACATAATCCGAAAGCCAAAAGAAGACCATTCATGCTAAGCAAATCAACAACAAGTTTTAAAGCGGATATGAAATTCATGACTGTTCTGGTTTGGATTTAACAGGTAATCTGTGGCAGGAATACTATACTACATACAATGAATCCAAAATTTCATGTATAAGAAAACTAATAACAAAAGATCCATAACAAAAACTTAAACAAACTGGAATGCTAAACCACATGCCCAATCTAAACAATTCCCTTTTCGTTGTCTTCATGAGACTCACGGCAGCAAGCTACAAAACACCAATCTTTACAGCATGCTTCGAAATCAAGAAGAACCAAGGTCCGAAACTACTCCTACAGCAGGTGAGAAGCACTTACCTTCTTCTTGGACTTACAACCGAACAAAAAGGACTTCTAGGGTTTCGGAGATTGCAAGTTTCACCTCTTCTTCGTGCCCTCGGGTTCTCCTCGACGAGAGAATCGTGAGGATGTGAAGAACTCATGAAATCGAACCTTGGTCGGCCACCGGAGAGGAACCCTAGTTCCGGCTTTGTTTCCGCCCGAGCAGAGACACCGTCGCACGCGAGAGAGGAGAGAAAAGTTTAGGTCACGAAAATAAATCTCATTCCTCTCTTAACTCATCCCTTTTAATACCTAATATTTCTGTTAACTACTATTGCTTAAATTAATTTCGCTATCTATTTGATTAGCATGGCCCTGTTGGGTTTCTGGTCATCCGAAATAACTTAAGGCTTTGCTTAACCAGAGGTCTCTGGTTCGAACCTCGGCTCAACCTCTTTATTTTTTTGCAACTTATTTATTTTGGTAAAAATACCAAACGAACTCTAAAAATTACATAAAAATACTCTAAAAATTTCTAAAATTCTCTATAATATTTCTAAAGCATTTCTAAATATTTTCAAGCACTATTAGGACTTGTAATGAGGAAATTTGGGTTGTTACAATTCTCCATACCTTATAAAAAGTTCGTCCTCGAACTTAGAATAATTCTTGATATTTTTGTCTCATACTGTCCTCACGCTCCCAAGTAAGCTCCTCGTGCTTCTGGTTCTACCAGATGACCTTCACTAGTGGTACTTCTTTGTTCCTTCGTCTCTTAACTTCTCTGACCACTATCTGTGTAGGTCTGCTCTCATAGCTAAGATCCTCCTGGATCTGCACTGACTGAGGCTGAATCACTTGGTTAGGGTCATGAAGACACCTCTTTAGCATGGAGACATGAAATACATTATGTATTGCTGACATGTCTTGAGGTAAGTCCAGCTTGTAAGCTACTTTCCCAATTCTCTCTGTGATCAGGTAGGGTCTTATATAGCGGGGACTTAACTTGCCCTTTTTGCCAAATCTCATCACTCCCTTCATAGGAGCAACTTTGAGAAAAACTGAATCCCCTACTTGGAATTCAAGTGACCTACGTCGTGTGTCAGCATAACTTTTCTGTCTGCTCTAGGCAGTCTCAATTCTCTGTCTGATCTTCTGGATAGCCTGAGTGGTCTCATTTATCATCTCTATCTGAATGCCCATCTCCACTTCCATTTCTTTCCTTTCACCTGCTTCTTGCTAGCAAATGGGTGATCTACACTTTCGACCATACAGTACTTCGTACGGTGTCATCTTGATAGTGGCCTGGTAGCTATTGTTGTAGGCAAATTTAGCTAAGTATAGATACTTGCACCAACTACCCTTAAAATCTAATGCACAAGTCCTGAGCATATCTTCTAAAATCTGATTTACTCGTTCTGTCTATCCATCAGTCTGGGGATGGAAGGCTGTGCTGAACTTGAGTTTGGTACCTAATGCATTCTGAACACACTCCCAAAAATGAGTGGTGAAGCGCCCATCTCTGTCAGAAACAATAGACTTCGGGACTCCATGAAGTCTGATCACTTCCTTAACATATAGCTGTGTCAACTGCTCTATAGAGTGAGACACCTTGATGGCTAGAAAATGGGCAGACTTGGTCAATCTATCCACTATCACCCATATCGCATCATATCCATTAGTAGTTCTTGGAAGACCTGTTATAAAGTTCATGGATATTTCTTCCCATTTCCACTCTGGTATTGGAAGGGGTTGTAGGACTCCTCTTGGTCTCTGGTACTCTGCTTTGACCCTCTCGCATGTCAGACAGGTATTGACATATTTTACAACATCTCTCTTGAGTCCAGACCACCAGAATCTCTGCTTCAAATCTTGATACATCTTGGTGGAACCAGGATGCATGGAGTACGGTGTACTATGAGCTTCTTCTAGAATCTTCTTTCTCAATTCCTCATCATTGGGGACACAAAGGCGGCTCCCCTGATAAAAGATTCCACTGTCTGATACTCGAAACTCTGAATTTTCTTTTTTTTGTATCCCTTGCTTGATTCTTTGGATATCTGGATCTTCACTTTGCTTTCTCTGTATATCCTCGAGCAGGGTTGACTCTAAGGTCAACGCCGAGAGTTGCCCATAAATAATTTCAACTCCAAAGTCTGACAATTCCTTCTGCAGTGGCAGTGCTAATGATAACAAGGGCATCAGGGTTACACTGAATTTTCGGCTTAGTGCATCCGCCACCTTATTAGCTTTACCTGGGTGGTAGAGGATTTCACAGTCATAATCTTTAACCAACTCTAGCCACCTGCGCTGTCTCATGTTTAAATCTTTCTGGGTAATGAAATACTTCAAGCTCTGATGGTCTGTGAAGATTCGGCACTGGACTCCATACAAATAATGTCGCCAGAGTTTTAGTGCAAAGACCACAGCTGCCAGCTCAAGATCATGATTGGGATAGTTCTTCTCATAGTCTTTGAGTTATCTGGAAGCATAAGCTATAACCTTCCCCTCTTGCATGAGAACAGCTCCAAGGCCCATCTTGGAAGCATCACTGTATATGTCAAAACTCTTGTCACTCTCTGGAACAGTCAGAACAGGAGCACTGGTTAGTCTTTTCTTCAATGCTTGGAAACTTTGCTCACATTTGTCTGACCATTCAAACTTCTTGTTCTTCCTAGTTAGAGCTGTTAGTGGAGAGGCTATCATGGAAAAGTCCTCCACGAACTTTCTGTAATATCCAGCTAAACCAAGGAAGCTTCTTATTTCCCTGGCGTTCTTGGGTCTACACCAGTTGTTAACCGCTTCTATTTTGGCAGGATCCACCTGGATACCTTCTTTAGAAATGATGTGACCTAGAAATGCCACCTGCTCTAACCAGAACTCGCACTTTGAGAATTTGGCATAAAGATGCTTTTGCTGAAGGGTCTGCAGTACTATTCTCAAGTGCGTGTCATGCTCCTCTGGGATTCTTGAATATATCAGAATGTCGTCGATGAACACGATGATAAATTTGTCAAGGTATTCTCTGAACACTCTGTTCATTAAGTCCATGAAGACTGCAGGTGCATTAGTCACACCAAAAGGCATGACTACAAACTCGTAGTGTCCATATCTGGTCCTGAAAGCTGTTCTGGGTATATCACTTTCTTTCACTTTCAACTGATGGTATCCAGAGCGCAGGTCTATCTTAGAGAACACTGTTGCCCCCTTTAACTGATCAAATAGATCATCTATTCTGGGAAGAGGGCACTTGTTCTTAATTGTCACTTTGTTCAGCGCTCTATAATCGATGCACATCTGCATAGATCCATCTTTCTTCTTAACGAACAACACTGGAGCTCCCCATGGTGAATGACTAGGGCGGATGAAACCTTTGTCAAGCAGCTCCTGGAGTTGTTCTTGTAGCTCTTTCAGCTCTGCTGGAGACATCCGGTACGGAGCTTTTGAAATTGGACCAGTACCAGGAACTAATTCAATTTCAAACTCCACTTCTCTGTTGGGAGGTAGTCCAGGTAGCTCTTCTGGAAATACCTCTGGATACTCACAGACTACCCGAACATCTTCCTGCTTGGGTCCTTTTTGTTCTTCTGTATTCACAATGTACGCAAGAAAACTAGCACACCCTTTAGCTAACATCTGGTGAGCTGTTAGAGAAGAGAGGAATTTCTAGGTCCTTCTCTTTAGGACTCCCGTGAACTCAAAAGATGGTTCACCTTCTGGACTGAAAATCACTTCCTTTCTGCCGCAGTCCACCGAAGCGCTGTACTTATTGAGGAAATCCATACCCAGAATAACGTCGAAATCCTGCATCGCAAGGACTACTAAATTAACATATAGCTCTCGGTCTAAAATTTTGACTGGTACAGACCGAAGCCACTGGTTGGACTCCATGACTTCCCCAGAAGGTAGGGTTGTCAAGAACTTGGAGTTCATTCTCTTTGTAGGCACCTGAAATTCCTTGGCAAAGGGTATTGATACAAAAGAATGGGTCACCCCAGTATCAAATAGTACAGTAGCTACATGTTGAAAAATAACTACTTGACCTATTACGACCATGGAGGCACTAGCAGCTTCCTCTTTAGTAAGGGAGAATACTCTGGCACTGGTTGAAATTGGTGGGGCTTCCAACCTTCCTTGACTGAGCTGAGGTTCGTTCAGAGTTGCAGGCATGTAGTGTAACTGAGGTTTGTTCCCGTATTGCATTGTCTGTTGCTGAGGTGCTTTGAGCTTGTTAGGACATGCCTTAGCCAGATGCCCTTCTTGACCACACGAATAACATCTAGTCATACCCAAAAGACAGACTCCTGGATGTACTCTCCCACATTTAGGGCAGGGAGGGAACTTGGTCTGCTTGTCTACTGGACCTCCCTTTTGGCTGCCTCCTGTATTCCATCGTTTCCTTTTGTTATCCTTGCCCTTCCAATTCTGCTTACTTGCCTGGGGTTTCTGACTCCCTGCTATCTTGTCCTCTATCTTGACTAGCTTGAATTGCGTTTGTTGTGCCTTGATGCTGTTCAGATAGTGCTCAGCGACTAATGCCCTGCTGACCAGCTCTTCACCAGTCTGTGGCCGGTGAGTTCCATTACTCACATTAAGTGATATTTCTGGTCTCAGCATTCGGAGCATCAGTCTGACTCGTTCCTTCTCTGCACTCACTAACTCTGGGCAGAGCCGAGCTAGCATGTTGAATCTTTTGACTGCTTCTTCTACTGGCATGTCACCTTGTCTGAATTCTATAAACTCCTCATAATGTTTATTGGTGATCCGTTGGCGAAAGAATTCTTCGTAAAACTCTGTCTCAAAGTCAGCCCAGCTCATCTGGTTGGCTGCTCTCTTGCTCTTAACTCTCTCCCACCACATACGAGCATCTCCAGATGGCAGAAGGAGGCACACTTGACTTTCTCGATTTCTGGCCAGTCAAGAAGCTCCATTGCGCTCTCCAGTGTCTTGAACCAAGCCTGGGCATCCCAGGGCTCAGTCGTGCCTGAGAAACTTTCTGGCTTCAACTTCAGCCACTGAATCAGGTATGCTTCTTGTTGTTTAGGTATTGTGGCAGCTTCCAGGGCAGCTGGTGTAACCTCAGTCACCACTGGGGTCTCCACATTGATAGTTGGGGGAGGGGGAGGAACTGGCTGCTGATTTTCCATCAGATTGGCGATTACTTGTTGTTGCTCTGCTACTTGTTTCTGGAGTTGAGCGACAACTTCAGAGAGATTAGGCTCAGTTGTTCTGGGCTCTTCGTTCTCCTGAGCTCGGTCCTCGGTACGATTGGTACAGGGATGCCCTCTTCTTGCCATCTAGTCATGCAGAGAGAGAGAAAACTTGAAATCGTCCCTATACTCTCTCTCTCTCTCTCTCTCTCTCTCTCTCTATATATATATATATATATATATATACATAGAAAAACAAAACAAGAACTTTTATCTTACTTAAGCACATATAAGCAAATACTTCTAAGGATTTCTCTATACTGCAAATAATAAAGGAAAAGCATAAAAAAAAGTATAAATACATTCTTACTTGAAGACGGCAAGGCTGATGCTGATGTGTGTGTGATGCTGGAGAATGAGGACTGCTCTGATACCAACTTGTAACACCCCACCCTCCACTCTACTAGTCTGTGAGGGTGGGACGTTACTGGGCTATTAACTTTACTTAACTAGCATTGCTCACATGTTGATAGTTATACTTATAACTCTTTACAAACTCGAAACATGCAATAAGTAACAGTTGAAAATATAAATAACTCATCTAATACATTCTACTCAATTATTTGTTCTCAACTAAAACTATATATATTAATCTGAACATGCTAATACTACATATTAATCTGAACATGCATGCAACAAATACAACTCAGATAGCGGAACTAATGTGTATAGCAAATAAAAGGAAGAATTCTAAAACATAAAATATTCAATGAACAAATCCAGCAACATGAAAGAATAATCCCAACAGTCTAAATACAAAATCTTAATGAATTCTTAAGCAAAATCCCAAGGCTTTCATAGTCCAGACATCACACATCCATTCACACCTCCTTGTCGCCTTCCTTCACTATAGCTTTCCTTTTCCTTTATCTGCAGTAAGAGGAAATGCAACTATAAGCAGATGCTTAGTAAGCGCTATCTAACTCACAAAATTCGAATATGCATGTGAACAAGAAGGGATTTAAAAACTGAATACTTTAAAAGAAGTACTACTCATACTCATCTAATAGCAAGGAAATCAAAACAGACTGAAATGCTAAACATGTAAAGCTGCTCATGCTCATCTAACAACAATAAGAAAGTCTAAACATGTAAGAATAAAAGAGCTAAGCTTGCTGATTTTTAAACTTATAGGAAGCTTAGTCCATTTGTTCAAAACTTATACTTTTATACTTCAAAATAATAATCTCTTGGGCCCAGGCTTAGTACCATTGCTCGCTCCCTAATAGAAACTGAGGTAGCGAGTCACTAGTCCTACGAGGGTAAAGACCTTGGTCTTACCAGGGCCGAGACCTCGGAACCGGTCACCTGGATTTGTTTAACGACAACCTCGGAAGTCGGGTACTAGCCTTCTCAAATAAAATACTTATTACTTGTTAATACTTATGATAAAAGACTGCCTAATACAAAACTGCAATACTTAAATAAATTCTAAAACTTCCACGCTTAAACAATTCTAAAACTGTAATACTTAACAAAAAATCTGCACTATGATACTTAACAAAAATCTGCACTGTAAACTTAACAAAATCTGCACTATAATACTTAACAAAATCTGCACTGTAAGCTTAACAAAAATCTGCACTATAAGCTTAACAAAAGTCTGCACTATAAGCTCTAAAGGGGTTGTTCGTGCCCCTTTTACAGCACAAAACAAAATTGAAACTTGTAGAAATTAAAGTCTATGTGAAGCTTGCTGGAATTTTAAACAAAACCCATGTAAAACTTGTTCAAAGCTTATATCTTACAGAGCAACAGAAATTCTTCAGCATGCTACAACAGGAATGCTAGGAGAAAGCAAATCTCGGATCTACTCTAAAATCCCTAGCAACCACAATTCTTTACAACATAATCCGAAAGCCAAAAGAAGACCATTCATACTAAGCAAATCAACAACAAGTTTTAAAGCGTATATGAAATTCATGGCTGTTCTGGTTCGGATTTAACAGGTAATCTGTGGCAGGAATACTATACTACATACAATGAATCCAAAATTTCATGTATAAGAAAACTAATAACAAAAGATCCATAACGAAAACTTAAACAAACTGGAATGTTAAACCACATGCCCAATCTAAACAATTCCCTTTCCGTTTTCTTCATGAGACTCACGGTAGCAAGTTACAAAACACCAATCTTTACAGCATGCTTCGAAATCAAGAAGAACCAAGGTCCGAAACTACTCCTACTGTAGGTGAGAAGCACTTACCTTCTTCTTGAACTTACAACCGAACAAAAAGGACTTCTAGGGTTTCGGAGATTGCAAGTTTCGGCCTCTTCTTAGTGCCCTCGGGTTCTCCTCGACGAGAGAATCGTGAGGATGTGAAGAACTCACGGAATCGAACCTTGGCCGGCCACAGGATAGGAACCCTAGTTCCGGCTTTGTTTTCGCCCGAGCAGAGACGTCGTCGCACGCGAGAGAGGAGAGAAAAGTTTAGGTCACGAAAATAAATCTCATTCCTCTCTTAACTCATCCCTTTTAATACCTAATATTTCTGTTAACTACTATTGCTTAAATTAATTTTGTTATCTATTTGATTAGCACGGCCCTGCTAGGTTCTTGGTCATCTGAAACAACTTAAGGTTTTGCTTAACCAAAGGTCTCCGGTTCGAACCTCGGCTCAACCTCTTTTTTTTTTTTTCAACTTGTTTCTTTTGGTAAAAATACCAACGAACTCCAAAAATTACATAAAAATACTCTAAAATTTTTTAAAATTCTCTAGAATATTTCTAAAGTATTTCTAAATATTTTCAAGCACTATTAGAACTCGTAATGAGGAAATTTGGGTTGTTACATACAACACCCTAAATATGCTTTTTTGTACTTCTCATGCTGTAAAATCAAATGATATTAGCACTTCCATAACAAGATTATCTATTTTGCCATTGCATTGCTAATATTC
This sequence comes from Zingiber officinale, assembly GCF_018446385.1. Taxonomy (NCBI): domain Eukaryota; kingdom Viridiplantae; phylum Streptophyta; class Magnoliopsida; order Zingiberales; family Zingiberaceae; genus Zingiber; species Zingiber officinale. The sequence goes on along the minus strand of NC_056007.1, from coordinate 51,322,196 downwards.
ACTTCTACAAGCTTTCACAAATAGATAAGAGCAAAAAATAACGATTTTGGCATAAAAAAATTGTCAACGAATAATGCACATTTAAATATTTTTTAATTAATCACAAGTAGATATATGTGTCTATATATAATATATAAACCTTTACGACTTTCCATGTAGGCTTCTTTTTCCCTTTCCTTGTTCGAATTGAACAATTTCAAGCTCCTTCGTATAACAAGATTTAACATATGAGTAATAAATTAAATGTTTAATTAAAAAAAATATGTACTCATATATTCACTATATATTTTCAGTCCTCATGACGATTGCGATGATTAAGTGAATCAAACAATAAACCACCTCCACATAAGAGTCGATGACAGTCAAAATCCAATGACAACTACGCACAAAACAAATAGTCAATGCATAAATTTTGTAAAATTGTCGAAAAAATCTATTAAAAATGAGTCATGCAAACTACAACAATAGACATGCATACCTTTATTACTTCCCATGTAGCATGTTTTTTTTCCTTTTCTTTTCCTTGTTTGGATTAAAAAATCTTATGCTCCTTTGTACATCAATAAGAGTAGACATATGAGAGTTTTATTGACTAAAATAAATACTTAATAAAATTAAAATATGTACTCACATATCCACTACGTATTTCCAATACTAGAGGAAGTGAAGTCAATACATCTCAAGTCAAAGGTAAGCCATGTGCTTCAATCCAAAAATAATATTTGTAGATAATTTATCCATATATAACTTTAATTATGTAAACTAACATTTATGATCAAAATACAATAGAAGATAAACCAAGCATAGCATCCAAAATATCTCTATGGAAGAGCTTAAAAAAATAGTGTTTCACAAAGGATGACTCCAAAACTAATTCTAGAAATCTAGATAAAAAAATAATTTACAAAGTTGGGAGAACAAACTAATATTTTTGAACAAGCTAATTTGATTTACAACATTTGCACATATCAGTTATGAAGTAGATAGACATTGTGCATATTTTAGTGTAAGTTATATGTCACACCTGCATGCCATCTTCATTCATGTATGTGGAGTAACCATTCCACTCTTTGAAAGCATGATCATATCCTGAAGAATGCAACACAAATAACAATCATATAGATAAGAACAAAAATACCTTTGGTGCATTAACTTTGTGAAAGGCGCACAAAGTTGTAATATCGAAGCATCAACCTTGGACCATAAAGCACGGCTACAGAGGCAAAGTTAACACTATTTCAATTCAACTGAAAGATCTACTTTGCAATTTGATCATCAACCAAATAGTTCAGTTAGCAAATTGTAGTTGCATCTTTGACTTAAGCATATAAAGAAATAGCAACGAGCGGAAAAGCCATAGATCTAGAACAATAATAAACAAAATTGCAATTTGGTATATATATATATATATATACCAAATTGCAATTTTTTTTGCTGGATTGACGAGTTATGCATTCATGCAAACAAATATCAAATTGTAAGATAATCTAATCTAGATCATATAAAAGCAAAAGAATTCAGCTCTATCAACTACTGAACTATGAAGGTAGCAAGAGAAAAAATCCTTCAACCCTCGTGAACCAGGGGCAACACGATCAAAAAGGGGACAAAACCATATCTTTCTTTCAGATCCGAGTTTTACCGCCATCCATACCTAAAACTTCAGATCTACAAGAGGGAAAGAAGAAGGAGACTCACAAAGCTGGTCCTTGATGACGTCTGCAACGTTCATAGTGAGCGCAATGGTCTTCACGACTAAGAAGAAGACTGTGAGGTTGAAGGTGAAAGTGCAGAAAGAGTTGGTGCCGGAGATGAGAAAATTGGGGTGGAAGTCAGTCTGGCCACGGAGGAGGGGCAACTCAATCAAAGATCAGGGAAGGAGGAGGAAGACAAAACAGCAAGGGTTCTCAGCGTGAAGAGATTGTATAAGGAGAGGGAAAGAAAAATGGGTTAGGGTTCGGGGAGGCTAAGGGGGGAAAACACTGCACTAAAAATTTTGGCAGAGAGGGAAGGCAAAATACACGACTGCAATAAAAATGACGAAGGGGAAAAATGGTGAAAGAATAAAGTCAAAGACAATGGTTTATTAAAACCGTTGTCTTTGACTATATAAAATAATATAAAAAAGCATAACGGTTTACAAAACTGTTGTCGTAACCCCTAAAAAATATTTAAAGACAACCAGTTTAAATAACCATTGTAAAATGTGTTGTTGATTTAAAATAAAATCGCTTAACGATAATAGTTTTTATAAAATTGTTGTCTTTTGTATTTTATGGGAGCTCAAAGACAACAGTTTTATCAAAAACCATTGTCTTTTATCAAATTCACAACAGTTTCTTCCAAAATCGTTGTCTTTGTGGTATTGTCTTTTAACATTTTTGTTGTAGTGAAATCTGATATTTTTATCACTCAAGTTTACATCGATGACATAATCTTTGAATCTACAAACTTAGGCTTTCTACAAGAATTTATTGACCTAATGAAGCAAGAATTTGAAATGAGTCTAGTAGGGTTAACCCTCTTTTTAGGCTTACAAATTAAATAAACTAATGAAGGGAATTACGTCTATCAAGAAAAATATACAAAATAATTACTTAAAAAATTTGGAATGGATAATGCTAAACAAATAAAAACACCAATGTCAGTAAATGAAAACACAGATAGTGATCCTAATGGAACATCAATAGACCTAAAGTATTATAGAAGTGTCATAGGTAGTTTGTTATACCTAACTGCAAGCTGACCTGACATAGTATTTGTAGTTAGTATATGTACTAAATATCAAACCTGTGCTAAGGAGTCCCATCTCAAACTTGTTAAACAAATTTTCAAATATCTAAAAGATACATAAAATATAGGAATGGGGTACCTAGGACAACTAATTTTGACCTTTTAGAATATTCTGACTTAGACTATGCTAGCTCTAAATTAGATAGAAAAGTTACAAGTGGTGGATGTCAATTACTTGGACTATCACTTGTCACCTAGTTTAGTAGAAAACAACATTGTGTTACTTTATCTACAACTGAGGCAGAATATATATCACTATGGGTGAATATGTAGCATAATTATTATAGATGATGCACACATTACAAGACTTTAACTTAAAATATAAAAATATAAAAAACTTTATTGATAACATAAGTTCAAAAAACTTCACCAAAAATCCAGTGCATTATTTAAGAACAAACATATAGAGGTTAAACACCATTTTGTAAGAGATCATATAGCCAAAGGCGATATTGAATTCAACTATGTTGAGTCAAAATTGAATTTGGCTGACATATTTACTAAACTATTATCAAAACTCAAATTTAGCAACTTATAAAGAAAAATAAAAAATGTGTACGTTAGACTGGGACTGATATTTTCAAAATAGCTTTCTAATAATTTACAAATTCTAGGAAAAATTCTTTACTTATATTTTTTTAAAATTTCCATTTCCTTAGTATTTCTAAATTAATTTTAGCTTTAGATTAGATTAAATCCATAGACAGCATGTTCCTATAGATCTAGGTATCGAGCACCTCACGAGCACACTAGGTCTACCTTGATTGAGTATTCAAAAACTTAGAATGACGTGAGATGCATAGACCTATTGTCTGGACTTCATATGCTTATATCAGTACATTAACACAAGTCTAGGCACAAAATATCAAAATTATAGTAATTAAGTTAAGTAATCTATTTTAGTCAAACACTAACTGATACATGCACTTAACTTGACTAAATAAGTGAACATTGCTATCTTCTGATAATTAATTAGTAACTAACGGTTAGACATTTAAGGCAGAAATTCTAATCGGGATGTACGATTCCCGAGTGACAAAGTCCATATATGGGATTCTAACATGAGAGAAGCCTGGATGTGTGATTTTGGTAAAAGATCGGGATGTTCGATTCCCGATGGAAGAAAGTCCTGATGTGCAATTCTGCCAGGAAGACCTGGTGGGTCAGATTGACATTAAGGAGGCAACTTGACAATGGTAAGTAAATGTAAGTCACTAGAGAAGAGTTGCTAAGTGAGGACGCATCCCAGTTGAAGGGACAGTAGGCGTCGACCCAATTTAGGTCCATTTCGAAAACTTAAATTGAGGTCTGACTAGATCCTGGTCTAGAGGATAGGGTCTAAGTCATAAATTAATTATATTTTATTATGCTAACCTTATTTTATATATTAGATATTGTCGTGTTAGACTAACCTCACTTGTTGGGTAAAAGAAGTAAAAAGGTCTCAGGTGAACAGTACTCGAGGCACCTTCCAGCATTGGAAGGCCTTCAGTACTGTTCATGGAAGGTGCTTTCGGTGCTATGGAAGACACCTTCCAATAGATAAAATTAAGACCTCATCGGCAATAAGGAGTAGCAAAATCAAGATAAACTTTAACGATGGAAGCTGCTTTCAAGATTATGGAAGGCACCTTCCACCTCCTATGAAAGAGTATCTCAACCAAGTATTCAAAAACATCTATCATATAAGTTTCTAAGAGTCCGATTGGGATTTTGACTGCTCCAACTTCCTGTTGCTGCCTTGCTATGACTCTGCTACTCTCGATTGCCACCAAGAAGCGGTCTAAACACTGAGCTCGAGTTAACTATCTACAAAAAGTGTTTGGTAATGAAGTGTTAATTTCTGTACTAAATTATTTCAAATGGAAAATGTAGCTTGTTACACTCTTTCTACTCTTTTTGTACTCGATCTCCTCTTCCAGCAGTTTCAAAAGAGGTTTTTAGTGGATTACCGATTGATAGGTCCGCGGGACCTGAGTATTGGAGTATGAGTTGTTGAAAGCTCCGAATCAAGTAAAATTAAACCGTGTCTTTTACTTTTCTATTTTTGTTTCCGCTGCACATACTTTGATTTCAAAACAAATTTTTTTTTTTCAAAAACTACATGATTCACCCTCCTCTCACATGTGTCTCCATCCAACAAGTACTTGGTTAGACAAAAATTAAATTATCTTTTTGATTTAGTCTTAATTACTCGGATGGGTAAACTACCATTTTAGAGGTGTCAACTAATTTGGAGCCTTCCTTGAATCATATAATTTTTATTTTGTTTAATTAAGCATAATTAAGTTTTAGTTAAGATTTAATTAATAGTTAATTAATTATACTTTAAGTTCAATTTAAGTTTTAATTTTGAATTAATTAAGTTAATTAAATTGTCCTTCTATAAAGAAGTGCACTCAAGATTTAAATTTTATTTTAATTTTAAATTTATTAAATTATCTTTGTTTAAAAGATCATATTTACTACTTAAGTTTTTATTAATTTTTAATTTTTAATTTATTAAATTGTTTGAATTATCTTTTTTTAAAATTTATCTTTAATGTTTAACTTTTTATTAATTGTTAATTTTAAATTTGCTAGATTACCATTATTAGAGCATCCACATTAGCTACCCTATATAAAAATTTTAGATAGGATAGCTAAAAACCCTTTGCATCAGTTACCCTATCCCTTCCCTAAATTTAGATTTGATGAATAGCGATTCTCTAAATTTAGGGAATGAAACCTCTACCCTAAAAATAAAATAATATTTCTGTTTAATCTCTCTCTTTCCACTCAATCTTTTCAATCTCTCTACTTCCACTCATTCTATAAATATAATAATAAAAAAAATAGAAGAAAGAGAAAAAATAATAAAAAAATTAATGATGATGAAAATTTTAGGGTATTTGATGTAGTGTGTAGTGAAAAGTGATTATCTAAATTTAATAAAGTGAGTCATTTACCTTAAATTTTAGATATAGTAATAGAGAAACTGATGTGGATGCTCTAATATATTATTTTTAATATTTAATTTGAAATTTATTAAATTTGGTTATGATTTTATCAAAGTGTTTGATTTTATCCTTATATTTTCATTGTCTTTAAAATTTATATTATTAGTTGAATTTATTATATTAGTTTTATGTATATTATTATTTTTTAATTTTGAATTTGTTAAATTATCTTTATCTTGGATAAAATTCCTTAGCTTGACATTATCTAGGTTATCAAATGCATTATTAAGAATTTTATTAATTTTATCTATATTAACTTTGTCATTTTTAAATTCTTCATTAATTAATTTATTTAAATTTGAATTAATTGAATTTGAATTTTTATTAAGTTAATATGATTGATCATAATTATTCAAAATTTTCAACCCTAATTTATCATGCAAAATATTATCTAATTTATTGCCCAAATTATTCTCTAATGTATAATTTATTGAGGCATTTTCGTAATAAAATGTACTAATCGAAATCGCAACCCCTAATTTGTAGGTTTCTACATTGGATTTGACTCGAGCTTAGATTCAATTTTGTTTTGTTCCTCCGGCTTCAACGACTCCTTGTGAAATTTGGTCAAGTGGGTCCAAAACTCATAGGCATTTTGACCTTTCCTACCCTACATGTAACTTTGCTAGGTAATAAATATGAAATTAACTTTATTACCTTTTAGTTTGATTTCTAGTTCTGAGAAGATCACTGCAATTCCATGCCACCTTTAACGACCCAAATTTCCTCATTCCAAGTCCTAATAGCATTTAAAAATATTTAGAAATGTTTTAGAAATATTCTAGAGATTTTTAGAGTATTTTTATGTAATTTTTGGAGTTCGTTTAGTATTTTTACTAAACGAAAGAAGTTTCGACAAAAATAATGTCCAAGCCGAGATTCAAACCGGAGACCTCCGGCCGAGCCAACTCTTAAGCGAATCCGGCTGACCAAGTGCCCAAGCGGGCGTTGCTGATTAAAAGGAGAACAAAATTTATTTAAGCAGTAGTTATGAAATAGAAAATAAATGGGAATAAAAGGTTCGGATGAGAAATCAAACCCGTGACCTCTGACCCGATCAGAGGTTTCGACGAAACGCGGCTAGCCAAGTGGTCAAGGAAGGCAACAAGGAGGTGCGGATGGATGTGTGATGCCTGGACTATAGAAGCCTTGGGATTTAGCATAAGAATTTATTAAGAATGTATTAGATTAGTCATTTAGTCTTCCGCTGCTAGTTAATTGTATGTTTTGAGTTCTCCGAGAGTTTTAGGAATTACTATCAACATGTGAACAAGGATAGTTAAGATAAGTTAGTAGACTAGTAGCGCCCCACCCTCGCAGACTAGTAGTGAGGAGGGTGGGGTGTTACACCACCATTGAAGTCATTTATCAGGATAAAACTTTCCATTTACATCCTCCATAGGTTAAATTCGTCCTTCTTGTATATCTCGTATAAAGGTGGTCTGTTGACATTCTGCCCGAGCATCTCTTTGTGCTATATTTTTTTCTTAGACAATACAATTTCAAAGAGAGATTTCAAGACTAGGTCTTGGGATAAGTAGTATGGGAGGAAAAATAAATAAAGACTGGCTTGAATGGTGTTGCACCAATTTTAAGAAAAAATAATGACAAATTTTGTCAGAAGGGATATTTCATCAATTTTGACTAATGGTGAAAAAAATAAATATAGAAAAAGGCATAAGAATGTTATATATATATATATATATATATATATATATATATATATATATATATATATATAAAAGAAACCCCCTATTCGATTGGTGGTTTTACCAATTCAAAGCAACCTTACTCTGATACCACTTGTTGGATCGTATCACACATGAGAGGGAGGGGGTTGAATTACATGGTTTTAAAAACTTTTTTGAAAACAAAGTATGTATAGCGGAACAAAAAATAGAAATGAACATGCACAAGAACTTAAGCAGTTTTACTTGGTTCGAAGCATTCGATAACTTCTACTCCAAGACCCATGTCCCTCAGACTTATCGATGGATAATCCACTAAAACCTCTTTTGTAACCGTCGAAAGTGAAAATTGAGTACAAATAAAAGAATAGGGAAGTGTAACAAACCTACACTTTTCTTTTGTAGATATTTAAAGTAAGTAGAAAATTGAAACTAGTTACCAACACAAAGACATCAGAGTGAGAGTTCTCGTATCGGTGATGGCCTGTTTGCAGTAGTCGGGCATGACAATGTTGTAGCAGAATAGCAGCACAAAGTCAGAGCAGTCGAAACGTCGAACAAATGCATAGATGCTTGTAGAGGAGATGTGTCTTGAAGGCTGGCCGAAACACTCTTTTATTGAGCATTGAATATAGCTTCCATAGCATTGAAGGCGCCTTCCATCTGCTAAGTTTTATCCCGAATAGTTCACCTCTTATCGTTGACAAAGTCCAATTTTATCTCACTAAAGGCGCCTTCCAAGCTCTTGAAGGTGCCTTCCATCGCCCAACTTAAGGTGCCTTTTGTTGCATGGAAGACACCTCGGGTATTGTTCACCAGAGGTATTTTATACTTTTTTTACCGTACAAAATGTGTTAGTCTAGCACAAAATATCTAACCTATAAAACAAAGTTAACATAATAAATATAAGTAGTTTAGTAATTAGATCTCATCTTCATGAGACCAGAATCTAGTTATGGTCTTAATTTAGGTTTTCAAAATAGACCTAAATTGGACCTGTGCCTAAAGTCCCCAAATGAAACTCATTCTCACTAGATCACTCTCCTTTAGTACTTATCTTACTTACCAATCGCAGACTTCCTTGATACCAGGTCCCTTGATCCACCAAGACTTCTTGTCAAATCTCAACCAATTTAGACTTCCTTCTACCAGATCTCAACCAATCTGGACTTCAGCTGGTTGCTAACCCAATTGGACTTTCTTTTGTTAGATTTCAACCAATCTGGACTTCATGCTAGCTATTAACCTAGCTAGACTTCAGCCTGGTGTGTTTCGGTCTTCTAGACCTATAAGTTCATATCCTGCACACTTGGTAGATTAGGCAAATATAATATCTAACTTTAATTCATTTGTCATTTATTAAAACTCAGTTTGATCATTGGTGCTAATTACACTAACACACTCTATCACGGATGGTCCCGTGGGCAGTCAGGGTATGTAAATAGTTATTATATACAGGAGTACACTATATCACAAAATAGTCTCGTGGGCAGATAAAATGTATAAGTGGTTACTGTCTGTGGGAGAACACTCTACCACGGATAGTCCCATAGGTAGATGTTAGGTTTTTCGGGCTGCGAAAACCGCGTTTTCGCGTCGCGAAAACCCCGAATCACCCATGCCACTGGATCTCGTGCGAAGGATAGATTTCAAAATACGAGTACGAGTTTCAAACTATGATCTACAGTAGATCTACAAAGGAAAAACATTTTATACCTTTGAAGTGCACCCTTCGCGATCCCGCAAGTCCAAGGTACGCCGGATCTCAAAATTGTCAACGTAGACAACTCTCTAGTGATATCCACACGAACAAGATGTGTTCTCTAACACTCAAGGATGGAGAAGAGTGCACCCCAAGTGTGCTAGAACTTTCTAGGGCTCTCGGGTAGGATTTGAAAGGAAGAAAAAGAGAGGATGCAAAAGGAATCTCATACACTCAAGAAGTAGTATCCTCCTTTGTGACCTTCACTCTTCCTTATTCTCTTGGAACTCACTCAACCACCTTCACCCTTGCTTAGAACTCACGGCAACAGCAGCAAGGAGGAAGAAAGACCAAGGAAGAAGATAATAGAATGAATGCACACATCAATACACAAAACCAAAACCTCCACACTACATTAGTGTGGCCGGCCACATTAAATGGAATGGGAGGTGTAACCTCCATGAGGTGGCATACCTCATGAGGTGGAGATGATGTGGCAAGGTTAGTCATGCCATGTAGGATGAGTCAACCTTCATGATGTGGCAATGCATCAAGTCAAACTTGATGTTTCAACTTCCATTTGGTCAAGTCAAAATTGACCAATTCTCTTCCTTGTTGAGTCAAATCCAACCTTTGATTCAAGTCAATTTTAATTTAATGAATATCAATTCATTAATATAAATTGACTCAATGAATCAAATTTAAATTAGACTCATTCAACAATTGAATCTAATTGAGTCTAACTCAATAAGTCTAATTTGGATCCAATCTTTGGTGCATCATATGAACCTAATCCAACTGGTTCATCATATGAACCTAATCTCCATCCACTTATTCTTTGTGTGTGACCCAATAGGTTCTTGTAACGTTGGCAATGTTTCTAAACTCCTTTAGAAACATAAGCAATGAGCGGCATCTAGCAATACATCATTGCTACCCAAGTTACAAGAATGTTGAGATCCAACATCACCTTGTGACTACTAATTGTGACTCCTCACAATATGTGACATTGTCCTTCTATCCTAGACATCTAGATTGATCAATGTGAGGCATAGACCGTGTCATCCTCTAATCAATCTAAATCTTGAACTCCAAGTAGACTCACTCGATCAAATGAGCTCAACATCTCATGTTGACTCATTTGGGCATGCCCATGCACTTCGTGGTCTATCTCTATCAAGAATACTGATGTCGCTCCTGTCATATGGGAGGGATAAATCTCATCTACATCACTCACATCCCTCTGCATAATTCGTTATATACTAGTAATCGCCTTTATAGTCCACCCAATTACGGGTGACGTTTGACGAAACCAAAGTACATAACTCCTTATGTAGGGAACCATGGTGACTTGAGGTCTAAGGACCAATAGTCATACTAATAGTCACATGAGAAAGTATATGACGCTCATATAACGATCCATGATACTTTCTCATGACGGGTCATTCAGTATACATTCTCCAATGCATACCCATGTGTCAACTTGATATCTCCATATCCATGACTTGTGAGATCAAGTCATCGAGTTGACCTACATGCTAGTCTTATAGCATTAACATTATCCCTGAATGTTAATACTCAACTAGGAATGATTTAGAGTAGTATTCCCTATATCATCTCACTATCGATTCAACCAATCGATTGATATAGGTAAGAACCTTCTACGCAAGGACGTTATTATACTTAGTTTATTTGGCACCAATACAAGTAAGTATAACAACCAAAACCAAATGCCTTTATTTATATAGAATATGATACAACAAGTACAAAATACAATCATCAAATGATTGGCTCTAGGGCTCTAACTAACAGTAGATAGGATATATACCTATACCAAAGCATAATAACAAAATAACTATTAATAATCTATCCAAGGATAATGCTCTTCAAGCTACCCTACGGTCTAACCTCACTAGCGTATAGACATGGGCTTAAATGATAACCAAAGGTCTAGTAGGATACTCGATATCCCACACTAGGGTATAATATTACTAATGTATAGGCATGCACCAACATAACAAATAAAGATATAGTAGGATACTTGATATTCTACACTATGGTATGGTCTTACTAATATATTAACATAACAACAAGGTCTAGTAGCATATTCAATATCCTACACTATATTATAGTATAATCTTACTAATGTATAAGCAGAAAATAAATAATCACGCCCACAAAATGATAGTCAACCAATCTCATCAAGAGAATACTAGTCATTTAGTCATAATATCTCAACTAACTCCATGATATCATCATATATATAATAAAATAATAGGATCTAAATCAAGTAGTCCTAGATGTCAGTCAGAAGAAAATAACCTAGTGGGATACTCCTATCACTCGGTGAGGGTAAGATATCTATCTCATATAAGTAGGTATAGTTTCACTAACATATATGGACTCATATAAGTATACAACTATACTATAATATCACTAACATATATGCACTCACATAAGTATTCAACTATACTACCCATGATATCGCTAACCTATAGGCACAAGTATAAGTACATAACTATACTATGATATAAATGCATGAGTATAAGTCTACAACTACACTATGGTATGGTATATCCTATATATATAACCAATCCTAGCATGAAAACAACGAGACTGCATAGATGTCAATATCGACAAACAAATAAGTGTAAGTACCCCATGATATTTTTGATGTGATCAACCAAGTCACGTTAGACCCTGTGTATATTTGATGCCTTGTATCTAAGTATGCAGGAACTTAGAAGTACAAGAAGTCGAGTGAAAGATGCAGCTAGCAAGAAGGATGACATGGGAGGGAGTCGACTGGCTCGGTGCGTCTGAGGGAAGAGGTGCTACGGAAGAGTACGCTGACAGACGAGAAGAAAGAGCATGACATTTCTAAGGGATGAGAGGTCAGAGCAGAAGATTGTTTGAGGAGAAGGCTGAAAAATGAGTTCAAGTAAACCCTATTTCGGATGGCCGAAATCACCCAAGCAAACAAAACCGAAATTGAGGATAAACTGGACAGTTAACACTATGTTGACTTTCTGGGCACCTAGACCAAGTCTAGGCGCTCGGATGGTCTGCACCTGGACCCCCTGGGCACCCCAGGGCGTCTCCCTTAGCGAGGCTTCGAACAAGCTAGTCAGCACAGTCGGAGCACTCGGAACTACTCTAGGTGTCCAGACCAGATAAGCTTGATCCGTTACGAACTTTTGTGACAAGGATAAAGTTTTATTTACACCCAGATGCGCAGAGCCCTTCTAGGTGCTTGGAGTTGCCACATTAGCAAATGGTCAGATTCAACTAGCTTGCTATAAATAGAGTCATGGTCTCAGTAGTTCAAAACAACACTTGTAAACAAGTTTTGTACTTCAATTTCTAGTTCTATTCTCTATTGTTCTGAGTTTTCAACGTTGTAAGAGGCTACTCCACCTTTGAAAGGAGATTTTTAGTGAACTACATTTGCTTTGGATTAGTAATCCTCTAATTGCAAATCAAGTAAATATTCTTGTCTCTGTCCTTATTTTATGTATTTACTTTTTTGTTTCTTAACAAGTGTTTGCCTAACTTAGTCCAAAGATCGAGAAAGGATATTATTCTAATTTTAGGCAATTCATCCCCACTTGCCAGCTGCTCGGGGACCTACAATTAGTATTCTAAACCAAAGAGTAAGGTCACTTTAGAGGGACTGACCGCCTACCGAAGTAAAGAAATCAATGGTCGGGCTAAGCCTCAACCCGCCAAAGTTTGAGGGGAAGTTCACACACTGGAAATGCCAAATAAAGGTATTCTTATAATCTGATTTTCAAATTATTTTAGTAATAAAATATGATTTTGCAGTTCCTAAGGACCAATAAGGAGAAGGGAAAGAAGAAAATCAATGGACAAAGAAGGAACAGAGTGATTTCGTAGCCAACAGCAGAGTGAAATACCACTTGCTAAGTGTATTATTGTCTCAAGAAGTCAATTACATTAGAAGCTACTTCTTAGCTAAAGAACTCTGGAAAAATTCTTGGAGCTTCATGAAAGCACATTTGAGGCAAAGCTCGCATGACGAGACATTCTTCGAAATCAACTAATAAACATCAGTCTAAAAAAGGTGAGAAGATAGCCCAACTATATGCGAAGATCAAGGAGCTGGTCACTGGGCTGGTCAACCTCGGCGAAATGGTAACCAATCGGGACTCGATACGCTACATGCTCAACGCCTTTCCCAGAACCCCAGAATGGAAGTCAATCATAGACGCCTACTACATCTCTAAGGACTTGGAGATAAGTGCCTTAAAAGATTTTTTTTTTTGACCTTATAATTACATGAATCTAGATGTGCAGGGATGAGTAAAGAGTCAAGCCAGAATCTGACACTAAGAGCCTCCAAGAAGGACGAACCCCAGTCAGACTTAGATATTGATGCAGACTAAGAAGCTTTATAGTAAGGAAATTTAAAAAGTTTTTTAAATCTAACAAATTTAAAAAATACAGACTAGAAAAAATTCAAGAAATAAGAGAAAGATTCGATGCTACCATTGCCAAAAAGGACATATAAAAGAAGATTGTCCAGAGCATAAGAAGGAGAAAGACAAACGACTAAAGTGAAACAAGCACAAAAATCTCAAAGCCACTTGGGATGAAAGTTCATCATCCTAGTCCGAGATAGAACCATATGCTGGACTAGCATTGATGGCTAGTCATGAAGATTCAAGCAACTCAGAAATTAACATTGATGAAGGGGGAGCGATATCAGATGAATGCAGTGACATAGGGGGAGAAACTAGCTTTAGATCGACATAGTAAGTGAGGTATGTCTCTTATCTCCTAATCAATTGTGTTTTGGTATAAAATCGTTGTCTAAATCAATGTGTAAATTGAAAACCAAAAATGAAAATTTGAAAAAGGAGAATTTAGAAATAAAAATAATCTTAGCAAAGTAATATTTAATAGAGAATTTTGATAAATTTAAAATTGAAAATGCTAATTTGAAAGAACAAATAGAAATTTAAATTTTACTACTTTAAATTTTAAAAATTATCAAAGATTAAATTGGTATTATAAATTCTATAAGGGTCAAATAAAAAAAGTATATTCTAAGAAAATTTTTGATTTATCTAGTAGGTAGAAACCTATATTGAGTTCTAAAATCATGCAAAGATTAAATCCTTATGCATATATTTTTTAATTTGATTTAATATTTTTTTGGTTAAAATTATCTAACTTTTACAAATTAATTGTTTCATATAATTTATATTCAAAATAATTAGAACTCAATTTTTCTGAGAAAAAGAATTTCATTACTTATCTATAGAAAATTTTAAAATTTTTTTTACTATTATTAAATTTTCTATGATTTTTTTTATCAAAATGCTAATTTTTAATATTAAAAAATCTCAAACATTCCATTTTTGCAACTTTATTTTTTTTTTGTAAAAATACTTACTATTTTACATACTCAAAAAATTTTGAGTGATTTTTCGAGCTTAAAATCTATTTTTAAATATTTTTTTTATGAAAATATATCTCTCTATATCGAATAATTAATTATTGCTCTAATTAATACTATTTTTTCATAAAAATTTTATCACTATTTTGGATAAGTATGATAAACCATTATAAATGTTTTTAGAATTTTTCAATAATTAAAAATAATTTTAAATTTATTCTTTTAAAAATTAAATTATAAATTATAAAAATTCAGTTTTTTTAAAAAAAAATTCAAATTTTTTTTTTCTGAGTGTTAGTCACTAATTGTGTAACCCTTGGTTTTTTTATTCCCCTATTTATGTGATTAACCCTTCTCGTACGCGGGCGGACGAGAAGGAAACACATGATATTTTTTAGGGATGAGAAGTCAGAGCGAAAGATTGCTCAAGGAGAATGCTAGAAAATGAGTTCGGGTGAGTCCTATTCCGAATGGTCAAAATCACCCAAGCGAACAGAGTCTTAACAGAGGAGAAACCTAACAGTCAACACTATGTTGACTATCCAAGCACCTGAACCAAGTCCAGGTGCTCGGACGACCCGGGCGCTAGGACTCCCAGACACCCCCAAAGCGCCTCCCTTGGTAAGGCTTTGAATGGGCTAGTCAGCACAGTCTAGGCATCCAGAGCTGCTCCAGGTGCCCAAACAGATAATCTTGATCCGTTGTGAACTATTGTGACGAGGATAAAGTTTTATCCACGCCCAGGCACCCAGAGCCCTTCCAGGCACCCGAAGCTATCACACTAGCAAATGGTCAGATTCGACCAGCAAACTATAAATATAGTCCTGGTCTCAGTAGTTTAGAATAAACGAGTTCTGTAATTCAATTTCTAGTTCTGATCTCTACTATTCTAAGTTTTTAACATTGTAAGAGGCTATTTTGCCTTTGAAAGAAGAAAATTTTTAGTGAGGCATATTTGCCTTGGATTAACAATCCTTTGATTGCAAAGCAAGTAAATATTCTTACCTCTGTCCTTATTTTATGTATTTATTTTTTGTTTCTTAACAAGTATTTGCCTAACTTAGTCCAAAGATTAAGAAAAGATATTATTGTAATTTTAGACAATTCACCTTCTTCTTATCGGCCGCCCGGGAACCTACAATAAGGACAAACAACAAAGATCAATTGCAAAACAATAAATAGTTATATATATATATATATATTATTAATTAAATCAATCAACTTCCACTTAAGTGATAATCTAAACAGATTTTCTCAAAGTCTAATTAATGATTTATCCCCTTAAATATATCATAGGTCTCTGTTTAAATTCTGAAATTTTTTAAAAAATTTTCAGAAAAATCTATAAAGTTATTTCTCAAATAACGCATATTATTTAATTATCGTATCATACAAATACATTCTGTTAACCTTTAATATTATTATTTTTGGTAATATAGGTATTTAACTCTTATAGCTGATTCCATGGAAATTTTCTATCGTCATTAAGGTAAATCAGAAAATACAAATGAATTTTAACGGACGATCCAGTGCCATAAATTTTTAAATTCAAGTGTAATGTACTCCAGGTATATTTGAACCTTTATTGTCTAGATTTTTTTTTTTTTAATTTTTTATCATTACATCATAACCCTCCTAAAAATTATAGGTAACATTTATGAAACATAATAATAGTAAAATCATCGGGTTATTTTAAAAAACAGTTACATATGAGAAATTGATTTTTGAATTATAAAATTGAGTATTTTTATGGGCCAAGAGATGGGTGACCATGTTAACGGCCCAAGTTTAAACCCTGATTTTCAAGTATTACAAGGGTAGGAAAAGGGAGAGGTCGCGAGAAGCAACGGGAGTGGAAGGCGGCGATGGTGGACGTTGCGAGCACGGTGCTGCACGAGGTCTTGGGCCAGAAGCTGCAGGAAGTAGATGCGCCCATCGTCAGCTACATCATTAACGTCCTCGCCGACGACGATTTCGACTTCGGTGAGGACGGTGATGGTGCCGTCGAGGCCGTCGGTGAGCTCCTTGTTGACTCCGGTTGCGTCCAGGACTACGAAGAATGTCGATATGTACGTATCCACCTCCTTCCCTCCCTCCCTCCCTCCTCTATCTCCTCAACCTCCCATACCACTACCAATATTTGACGATGCTGTGCCAATTTGGAGTTAAGTTCATCTCTAGTGCTTTTCCAATATGAATAGCCACTGAACTTATAAATCGATAGTAATCTAGTTGCTGATTTGTCAATATGAGGGCTTTGTTCATAAACTAATTAGATTTTTTTTTTTTTTGTGGTAGGCGTATGGACTTTTTACATTTCAAAATTTTAGGACTTATTTGGGTGACATTTATTGTTTATTTTTTACTGAATCCTACGCGGATGTTTGAGAATCTTCCACTGCTATATCAAATTGTAGAGTTCACCAAAAGAAAGTAAATGTGGAAAATCATATTAATTGACTATGGGGAAAGAATTAAGCATATGGAGTCATTTGCGATAATTTGGGATGTCAATAATGAAAAAATAGTTTAGTTGTGGTTCCTACTTTTTTAACATATATTTTGAATGGACCCAATGGAAGATGTATCACGATTGTGTTGACAGGTTTTCCTGCTTTTGTTTTTTTAACATATTCAATTGATATACATTGCCAAAAAATGTCTTCATAATTGAACAATTAGCTATATGCATGCAAAATGAGTATCGAACTCTTCTTTTCTAAACTAACACTATTGCTCCCTAATTTCTGAGCTTTTACCACTATTAAAAATCTATTACAAAATCTCTGGCATACTGGCATACTTCATGTTGGTTCATTTCTGAAAATACAATGTGGAATTGTGCATTTTCTCCTTTTATCCTAGAGAATAGCTTAAGAGTAGTATATTTACCTTTGTTCCTGATGCCTATAATTTCATTCAAGATAAAATACAGGTTTGCAACAGGCTTTCAGAAAGATTTGGGAAACATGGTCTCGTGAAACCTAAACAAGCTGTTCGAAGTTTAGCAACACCGATGCGGATGTTTGATGGAATGGATGATGAAGTACCAAAGAAACAACCAGAAGTTTTTGATGGTCCATTGCTATCTGAACGTGATCGAGCAAAGCTTGAAAGAAAGAAAAGAAAGGACGAGCGGCAAAGAGAAGTAAGTGTTTGGTTGACAATATTAGATTCTTAAGGATAAGTGAAGTGCGTACCATTTTCCCTTGCAACTTGTTGCATTTGGTTCTGTATTCTGGATTCTGTATTCAAAAGAACCAGAATGCTTATTGATGTAAGAAAAATGATAAAATATTCAAATTTTCTATCATAGAATCAAAATTCTTAGCATATGCTTCTGAGATAGTTTCATCCAGTAAATAATTACCATGTGTTATATTTGTAATAGTTAGAATGTGCTATGCATGTTGAGATTTCTATTAATAATGTTGCTGTGCAGGCCCAATACCAAATTCATTTGGCAGAGATGGAAGCTGTAAAAGCAGGGATGCCAGTTGTCTATGTAAATCATGGTGGCAACGAGAATGGTCCAGCTATTAGGGACATCCACATGGAGAACTTCACAGTTTCGGTTGGTGGAAAGGATCTCATTCAAGATGCTTCAGTAACCCTGTCATTTGGAAGGCATTATGGTTAGTTCCTGATGGATATCAGTTGTACCTTCTATGCAACATTTGGTTTGTTCTCTGCAGTGAATTTGTGAATACTGCATTCTTTCACATTTAGTGATGTTATACAGGCTGGTCGTTTCCGTTGACATGATAATTGATATTTTTCGGAGATAGCATTTATCTATGCACGATCACTAGTCCTTAATCTTTTGTACTAGACATCTCTAACTTGTTTAGACTTTTTTGCATCAAAGTTCTCTCTTGTTTTCATTATTATAATTTATTGAAAATGATGAAAGAAAATAAAGTAAAAATACTGCATATTTTAGTGTAGCAATGCAAAAGTAGGCTAGTACCTTTATTTCACGATGATTAAACTAATGCATAATCATGGTATACTTTGCCCCCATGGGTTGATGCAGTTGGTATCTGTATAGGTGATTGCTCCAATAGGTCTTGGGGTCAATTCCCAGTGGGTGCAAAGCGGATTCAAAATGTCATGCTGGTGCCTGACCTTCCCCATATAAAGGGCCGCTATGCTAGGGTAAATGCCTTTCGTGATTTACCCCCTTCGAGAGAGTGTGGGGCCATTAAAGAGACGACTTCACCTTTT
This sequence comes from Zingiber officinale, assembly GCF_018446385.1. Taxonomy (NCBI): domain Eukaryota; kingdom Viridiplantae; phylum Streptophyta; class Magnoliopsida; order Zingiberales; family Zingiberaceae; genus Zingiber; species Zingiber officinale. Next base: position 51,303,365 of record NC_056007.1, on the reverse strand, counting down.
GCTCCCATGGCCATTAAATTCTACTTTGTAGAATTTGGGGAAAAGAGAATATTGTATTGCTATCCCTAGGAAATGACATTTATATATAGGATTAAAACATAGAAAATCTAGACCTAAAATATCAATGATATCAATGTCAATGATATCAATGTGTGACTTAACCCTCCATACATTAAAATATTAACCTAATACCTCTATGCTCTAACATTCTCCTTCAAGTTACAACATCGATATTATCTATGTCCGACTTATTATATGAACAATAAAAGATCTCATAACCAATCATAAACTAACATGACAATAATAAAATGATACTATAATACTCACATGCATGAAGGAAAAAATTCATTTAAGGGAGCACACAACCAATGAAGAGGGACCACAAACACCATCTCTGGAGTGGGCTTTTCCCTAAAGCGATAGGTATATTAACACAATAAAGAGACGGAAGACGAGAACACTCAAGGTTCTTGTTAAAGATAGATGGATTAGCGTGACCCTTTGTTGGAAGTAGAAAAATGAGAACAATATGTTCTTTTGTTCCATGTACTTTGAATTTTAGGCAATGCATATGCGACACACAAACAAAACAAGGTTGAAAGAGTGATGAAAGATAGCAAAAAATAGTTAATGTTGGCAACACCATGAGGAAAACAAATGTCAAAGGAATCCCCATTGTGATATGATTAAATCTCTAGAAGTTCATCAACCAATGCAAAATAAAGGTCAATGAGATATCCTGTTATTTGGCCCTTATTTTTCAACATCTTAGAGTTGAAAGGTCGTTCGATCCAGTCTAAGTGTTTGAAGACTCTAAACCCTATCTAGAAGTCCAACCCCTTTTGCACCTATATATCCTTTACCTTGTCAGATTTTTTTACATGACCATAAACTTTATGCCACCATTATAGCACTGCAAGGAGCTCCTCTTCCAGGGTTCAAGGGACAATATGACCACTATAATGCAGTGTGGGATTTGATTTTGGTGCTCATCTGAAGTAACATTGAAGCTATAATAACTTGATTTGAAACACATGGAGACTCAATTAAAGTGCAATGAAGAGTTAGTCACCTATCTTTAGTAGGGGCAAGCATGCAGTAGTTATAGTCAACATTGATGTTGGAGAGCACAAGAGTACCTTCGGCATCTTGTGTTATAACTTATAAAGTGGTGAAAACTCAGAGATAAATGATCAGTCTTTTATTAGGAAAAGGAAAGGATCTATAGGGTCCCCATATAAATTGGCTTATTCAAAAAAGGCTTTTCTTTGAAAATCTATCTAGTGTCCAACTGGTTAGGTTTGATCAACCAACTCGTTTGCAAGTTGATGGCTCAAATTGGTGGGGCGCCAATATGACAATGTGGATCATGTCCTTTTAGATTCTTGACACATCCCTTCGGTTGCTAAGACACCCTTTCAGGTGTTAGATTTACCCTTTCTGGTATTGTCATTAATGTCACTAACTTAATATTGTTGATCATTGAATCACCTTTATAGATGTCGACACACTCATTCGTGTCAATTTATCCTTTCGAATAAGAGATTTTAAGGCCAAGGGAAGGGTGAACCCTCTTTGTTTAAGACGATATTACTCTACCCAAGTGCTAATAGGTTATTTTGTCTTCTAGATAGAACGATGGCCTATGATTCAAAATAAGAACACTCCACATTTTGAGCTCTAGTGAACTTTTGAAGCCTTAAAACTCTCTAGAAAGGGGAGGACGATAAGTGCTTACGAATAGGGATCACAACTTCACTAAGAGTGATTGAGAGAGGAGTTTTGGGATTAAGAAGACATAGTGTTCTTTTGATCTCTATTCTTAACCAAGGGAGACTGATCTAGATAGTGTCAGATGACAGTAGTACAAAAATGTCATTCAACATCGTGTAAGCAAGAGTCAAACAACACTGCTTTTAGCAATGCTGATTGATACTGCCCTTCTTTTGTGTGCAATTAATGTGCGTCCTAGAAGTCCCTTGATTTTAGTCCTGTATGAGCTGATATTTGCTTATATTTGAGTTAGCGTTCATGCATTCATATCTATGAACCACACACGTGTACAAGCTCATGCCCTCGTTTGATCAAGTTGAACTATAATTTCCTCTATCACTTGAATAATTATAGATAATAATTTCTCATTCACTCAAAAAATGAGGTTATGGTAATCTACTCATGAAATAACTCATGCACATCCCTATTTAACCAATTGGTTATGAAAATCAATTTCTAACAATCTCCATATGAACGAAATTGTGGACAAGTTTCAAAAATGTCTCAAGTATAAGTTCTAGCTAGAACTTGATTTGCTGGAATTAATTAGGAGATATTCTATAATTAATTAGGATATTTTGATTCCTTAAGGAGGAGTATGTGACTTGTATACAAAGGATACACGAATATTGAAATAGATGTGAATATATTTTCTTAAAAACTTTTATGGTATCAGATCCACCCTAACCTTAAATCTAGTTTTGCCCCGCCATCATCAGCTTCCATCTCTTCCTACGGCTAATCATGTCGGACTCCGAGCAGATTTCAGCGAGTTCTTTCACAATTAATTTTGCTCCAAATCTCCCCATGATGTCGTTATTCCCAACTCAACTAGAAACTATCTCTAGTTCAATTACAATTTACAAACTGAATGCCCACAATTATTTTTCACAATCTGTAATGATGTTTATTAGCAGGTGAGGAAAAGATGATTATCCCTTAGGTGTTCCAAAACCAGGAATAAGTAAGCTGAAGTACCGAGTCTGGAGAGCCGAAAACAATCTGGTTATGTCATGGCTAATCAGTTCTATGAATGCAGAAATTGGTGAGAATTTTCTCTTGCTAAACCCAAGATATATGGGAGGTAGTTCGGGATACTTTCTCTAGTCAAGACAACATTGCTGAATTATTTCACATTGAAAACACTCTCCAAGACTTCAAGCAAGGTAACCACCCAGTGACAACTTATTTCACAACTCTCACTCACTATTAGCAACAGGAGGATCTCTTTGAAACCTGTTAAGAAGAGAAATCTGTGTATTAGACACCATGGAGTTATTGACTTATATAGAAGAGGATATGCAACATAATTATAATAATACCCCTAGTTATGTTACAATATTCCAACACTCTCCCTCAAGCTGGAGAATATAGATCATATGTACCAAGCTTGTTACATATGTAGTTAATTCGGTGACCTCTCAGTAATTTAGTGAATATATCTGCTAGTTGATCATATGAGTTGACAAAATTAGTAGATATTTCTCCCGATATGACCTTCTCTCTTACAAAGTGAAAGTCAACTTCAATATGCTTTGTCCTCTCATGAAAAATTGGGTTCGAGGCAATATGCATAGCGGCCTGGTTGTCACATATAAGTGACATTTGTATAATCTCCCCAAACCTGAATTCCTGAAGGAGCCTTTTTAGCCATATAAGCTCTTGACTAGTTATGACCATAGTTTGATACTCTATCTCTGCACTGGATCTTGCCACAACATTCTATTTTTTGTTTTTTTAAGAAACAAGGTTACCTCCGACAAATATACAAAATCCAGAAGGACCTTATATCAATTAGAGATTTTGCCCAATCTGAATCAGAGTATCCTACGACTCGAGTATGTCCTTTGTCTGCATACAAAAGACCCTTTCTTGGTGCGCCTCTGATATATCGAATAATACGAGTCACAGTATCCCAAAGTTCTTTGCATGGAGAGTTAAGAAACTTACTTACTACACTTACCGCAAATGAGATATCCGGATGAGTAACAATAAGGTAGCTTAGTTTCTCTACTAATCACTTGTACCGTTCAGGATCTGGAAGAGGCTCCCTCTGATTTGACATGAGCTTGACATTAGGATCCATAGGGTTGTCGACTGCCTTTGAGTTTAACATTCTTGTTTCTTCCAAAATATCCATTACATATTTCCTTTGGGATATGATGTTCCTCTCTTTAGACTGTGCTACTTCTATCCCCAAGAAGTATTTGAGTTTACCGAGATCCTTTGTCTGGAAATGTTTGAAAAGATGTTTCACCTGTGAAATCCCAAGATGATCATTACCTGTGATGATAGATGAGTGGCGATAAAAGACAGAATGGTCAGCCTCGCTCCGAGTCATGCCAAACTGTTGAATTACAATACTAATCTATTGAACCATGCTCTGGGTGATTGCTTGAGGCCATATAAAGATTTTCGTAGGCGACATACAAGGCCAGAAGACTCTCCCCGAGCAACAAAACACGGAGGTTGCTCCATGTAGACTTCCTTGAGCAGATCACCATGTAAGAATGCATTTTTGATGTCCAACTGATAAACAGGCAATGACAAATCGCAGCAATTGACAGGAATAGGCGAAGATCTGAGTATAGTCTTTAGCTACGAGACGCGCCTTAAGTCTGTCAACTATACCGTCTGGACCAACCTTCACCGTATACATCCATCGACAATGAACAACTGATTTCCTAGGTGGTAGAAGAACTCTGTAAAGCACAAATTTCATCGAGCATAGCCTGTTTCCATCCTGGATGGGCAAATGCATCACCTGCAGTCTTTGGAAGAGAAACAGACGATAAGGAAGAAAGACAAGAATAATAGTAAGGAGAAAGACGATGATAACTCAAAGAAACATAGTGAGGAGAAAGATTACGAGTGGAACGCATACCCTTTCGAAGTATAATGGGAATATCAGAGTGAGGAGATGGGACCGGAGGAAACGGTGAAGGACTTGGCTCCAAAGATGTGTCCACGACCGTGTCAGTGCTGGGCGGTGGCAAAGCAAGATGAGGACGACGCTGATAAACCTACAAAGGAGGAGACGAGGCTAGGGATGATAGAGGCGCCACCGGAGGACAAAAGATAGTCACTAATGCAGGTGGAGAGGGAGAAACCTCGGACTGGGAAGCGGGAGGCCCAAAAAATGAAACAGAATCAAAGAATGTGACATCAGTAGGGATAAAGTACCGACGAAGAGTAGGGGAATAACACTTGTACCCTTTTTGAGACTGTAAGTACCCAAGGAAAATGCACTTATGAGAGCGGGGAGAGAATTTATCAATGTCAGGATCAAGATCATAAGCAAAACATATAGAACCAAAGACCCGAGGTGGTAAAGGATGAAGAGGATGATGAGGGTAGAGGATATGATGAGGTATTTTACTCTGGAGAGTGGAGGAAGACATGCGATTGATGAGATAACACGTAGTATGACATTACCTCAAAACTGATGAGGAACATGAGAATGGAGAAGAAGAGTCCGAGTGGTCTCAAGGAGATGACGATTCTTGCGTTTTGCAACCCCATTCTGTTGAGGGGTATGAGGGCAAGATGTGCGGTGCAGCACAGACGCTAAGAGGGAACGAAACTGAGTAGAAAGATACTCGCGTGCATTATCACTTTGCAAAGTTCGAAGGGAAATACCAAATTGAATTTTGATTTCATGAAAAAAAGATTGAAAAATAGAAAACAATTCTAAACGTTCCTTCATCAGATATAACCATGCACAATGGGAAAATCGTCTATAAAAGTAACAAAATATCATGATCCCAATGTAGAATAAACATGACTCGAACCCCAAACATCAGAATGAACCAAAGTAAAGAGAGTCATAGCCCGACTCACAGTGCGAGGAGAAAAAGAACTACGAACATGCTTACCTAACTGACACGACTCACAAGACAAAGATTCTAAGTGAGAAAGACTAGGATGTAATTGTTTAAACTTATTAAGACCTGGATGTCCCAACTGAGCATGAATAAGAAGTGGAGATGCCACCGTCGAACCAACAAGAGAGGGTTGTTGAAGCTGATAAAGGCCATGAGACTCACATCCGAAGCCAATCATCCTCCTCAACAGATGTTCTAGTAAAAGAAATGACACAATCAGTCTCCGAAGCCAATCATCCTCCTCAACAGATGTTCTATTAAAAGAAATGACACAATCAAGAGACTAGTAAGTTGACTTATTGACAATAAATTAAAGGGAGCTCCGGTAACATAAAGAACATTATGAATAGAAAGAGACGGAGAATGATGAATAATACCAATACCCTTGGGCTGAGTTTGGGAACTATTGGCCATGGTGATAATTGGTAAATAACCAGAAGTAGTGAGAGAAGAAAATAGGGATTTATTACCAATGATATGATTGGTGGTCCCAGAATCAAGAACCCAAGGACCTAAAGAGCTAGATATGCCAGCAAAGGAATTACCAGCGTGTGCAACAGTAGCAGTGGACTGACGATCCTCAAACCATTTCAGAAAGTCATTATAGGAAGGTGGTGGGGTCGGATCCAGTGTTAACAGTAAAGTGGTAGCTAAAGAAGCAACAGAACTCTGAATGATCGGAGCAACACGAGGAGGTCGACCATGCAGACCCCAACACTTATCAATCGTGTGGCCTGTGCGATGGCAATGATCACACCAAGGACGGCTTTTGCCACCTTTGTAAGGTGGAGGTCTGTTGTTGTGTCGAGAGACCAAAGCTGACAGGTCAACAGGAACAGAAAGAGGCATCGTTAAGACCTTGGTCGGGACACGGAGGAGAGTCACCCAGGTATTGTCTATGGTAGCTTCTGTGGGCTGTCCAAGATCTGATCACAAATATGAGAATAATATGTGGGCAGACATATAAAGCTAGGGATATAATTTTTTTTTTCCGATTTTCAAGCTCTTCAATAAGACTGGTTCATTGAAGTCACAAAGAAGACTAGAGACCGAACCCAAGTAAGCTGACATTGAATCCTTAATCTGATGGACACTGAGGATGGTCATGAGATCTGCACAAATTTGATAGAGTCGCCGAGAGGTGTTTGTAAAGAGTTGTTGAGCCTGTGTCCAACAGCTTTGCAAGTTTTGTGAGTACGGAAGACATTGCTAAGAGATGGATGGATGGTGGCTCGAATTATACAACACAACTGAGCGTCAACTTTCTTCCATAGATGACGATCGGCGACTTGAACATCTTCAGTTTGAGTGAGATGTGTCTCATAACCTGTCCAACAAGCTAAAGCTTGAGATGCCCAAGAGATGTAATTTTACCATCCAACTGCTCAATGATGTGGTTAGTAAAGATTGAGGTGTCTGACTTTGGGACGCCGGATGTAGCCATTGATTAGTTTGGAAAGAACTGTGAAGAAAGGCTCCTGACTGCTGGAAAAAAAAACAGTGCCGGAGAAGATGAGGGTCATGGTTGCACCCGAGTCTCCGGTGAACAAGATGTGACTGGTGCGTGGATTCACGTCTTCAAGCCGCCTCACGAGACGCGAACATGCGTATGAGAGGGAAAACTAGGAGGTGTAAAGTTGTCTTCTTGAGGAGGTCAGAGATGGGGCTTCTTCACATCGCCGGTGGTAGGCGCCAATTTGTGAGCTGTCTTGGCCACGAGTTGTTTGCGCGAGGCCTTCCCTCCGGTGGATTTTCTCACCGTCTACTTCGTTTGAGCTATTGCGTTAGATTTCGAAATTGGCAGGAGGAAGAGAGAACTAGGGTGTCGCCGATCCTCGGTGATGGCGGTGCGCGCAAGGACAACAGAGTAGTGACGCCTGTTCTGCGTGCGAGGAACGGCGGCTGTAGAACAGCGACGACATGTCTGCGTGCGAAGAATGTCGGAGGAGAAGGACTACTGCTTCGCGGCAAATGACACTGTGCGTCTGTGAGAGAGGAACTACGGCGCAGGCAATTAGGGTTTTGGCTCTGATACCATGTTAAGAAGAGAAATCTGTGTATTAGACACCACAGAGTTATTAACTTATATAGAGGATATACAACATAATTACAATAATACCCTTAGTTATGCCAACAAAACCCATAACTGGAAATGTTCTAAAGATCAAATATATTTCAAGAAATTTGTGGAGAACAAGAGAATTTTTAAGTTTATCAGTCCCTAGATGCAGTAAGGGGCATAATCCTCGGCACAAAATCACTGCAAGTCTTCGGGAGGCATTTTCAGAAGTTAGAAGGGAAGAAAGCATATGCGAGTAATGTTGGGTCAGCCAAACCCTAAAATTCAGCCTCTCAAGTCAACTGAAGCAAGTGCTCTAACTGCTCTGAATTCCACTTAAAACACAAAGACGGGATGTGCTTGGTGTGACTACTGTCGAAAGCAAGGACACACCAAAGGCAAATGTTGGAAGCTTCATGGGAAACCAACAGATTAGAAGCCCTCCCAAGACCACGAAGCAAGGGGAAATTCGGTAGTTACACCCACGACACAGTGTGACAACTCAGTTCCTTTCTCTAAGGAACAACTTGATATTCTTTAATAGCACATTCAGAAGGCAAACATATCGCATTCATCAACAATACATACATCTCCCCACTCTTCTTAGATTGTGGATTCTGGTGCTTCAGAGCATGACAGGTGATAACTTACTTTTCTCCACTTTTTCATTAATTGGCAAACCCCAATCAGTGCGTATAGCAAATGGGACATATGCTAAAGTGGTTGGGACATGAACTGTTCATCTCTCAAGCACATTAACTCTCCATGTCGTGTGCTATTTGTTCCTGACCTTGATTGTAATCTTGTGTTAGATTAAATAAGGATCTCAAATGTGAGATTAAATTTTTGTCTGACTCTTGTGTATTTCAGGACTTGAGCACTATGAAGACGATTGGCAGTGCTGAGTGTCATGCATGCCTTTACTTTCTGAATGCATATCCACCCTCAAGTTATTTGGTTAGTCAAAAATATGAGTCCTAGTAATTGTAGTCGGTCCAATAGAGAAAGTGATATTATGATGTGATACTTTTGACTTAGTCATTCTAATTTTTCATATCTAAGGTATTTGTTTCCCTCATTCTTTATTAATAAAAATCCAAATTTATTTTAGTGTGAAGTTTGTCAAATTGCAAAATATACTCGAAACACTTACTCTCCCCGACTATATAAGTTCACACATCCTTTTTCTCTCATCCATGGTGACATCTGGGACCATTTCGTACTCCCAATATGAAGCTTATGCCTAGAACTGATGAAATTAGCGGCGGATAAGGGGCAATACCAACGGTTAGTAGGTAAGCTGATTTACCTAACCCATACACGTCCGGACCTAAGTTTCTCAAGTCGAGTTTATGAGTAATTCGTCTATAAATTACATGGAGGCAGTGAATCACATATTGAAATACCTGAAGAAAGATTCCGGGAAGGGTTTTAAGAAATCAGGTAGTAGATCTTTAAAAGTATATACTGATACTGATTTGGCAGGATCTCTAAATGATAGATCATCTACATCAGGATATTGCTCTTTCGTATGGGGAAACCTAGTGACATGGTGAAGCAAGAAACAAACTGTGGTTGGTAGAAGTAGTACAAAAGCTGAGTTTATAGTACTAGCCTCAGGTATTTGTGAGGGGATATGGCTAAATGATATCAAAATTGAGACATCATTCACTATTCAAATCTTATGCGACAACCAGTTAGTTATTACAATTGCTAGGAATCCTGTCCACCATGATCGTACCAAACATGTGGAGATTGATCGACATTTCATCAATAAGAAAATTGAAGATAAATCAATCACCTTCAACTACATTCCATCAAAACATTAAGAGTTGATATCCTAACTAAGGCCTTATTCAGACCTAATCTAAGAGAGATGAACATGATCCTTGGTTGCAAAACATCTACCCCCTAGATTGAGGGGGAGGGTGGAAAATCAATCTTGGCATATTTATTATTTATTGCATATTTGATTTGATTTGCTGTATAATTAGGAGATTTTGATTCTTTAAGTAGAAGTATGTGAGTTACATATACAGAGGATACACAATATTGAAATAGATATGAATATATTTTCTTGAAAACTTTAATTATTTAAGGCACGAGACACCCAAAAACATATAGGTGCTATGGGTCTGAGGTGCATGATGCAAGGTGCGCACGATGCAAGGTGAGACACACATCTTATTGAAATAAGATGCTTTGAGTATACATTTTTACAATTCAAACATATATAGGAAATCCTGCCAAAAGATTTCACTAATAAAACTATAGTTTATAAAATATTAAACAATAATGTAAATATAAAATTTACTAGCAAATAAATACGTTATGCACATAATTTAAATTAAAAAAAGTTTTAAATATTTAAATCATCAAAATCTTCATATCTTTCTCAATCATATCATTATCATCATGATGTGATGTTTTAGATTTGTATAGCTAAATTTTCATCCATTTCCTCAAGACTGATTTCTTCCTCTTCAATATAGCGCATGCTTAAAGCGCACAGATGCAAGAGGCTTGCCCAACTGTGCCTTGAGCCTTGGCGCAACTAGGCGAGCGCCTCTAATAACTATGCTTTGATGATAAACATGTAACCACTTTATCAAACATCTAGTTATTATTGCCATATCCCTTTAGTATGATCAAATATTTTTAATTAGTATAATTTGTGCATATTGTTTATCTGAATCCTCCCATTGGTGCTTTTAAACAATTACTACCATGGGTGCTTGAATTACCATTCTTTTATTAGAACTTATCTCTTTCTTGCATTTGCGCTGAATGTATTCTTAAAGAATATCACATTCCTTGACTTTGTATCCACATGCATGTTTGTTAATATGTGTATTCGTAAATGGTATGTGCTACTATTACCTACATATCTATCGAATATGTAATCAATTGGTTTAGGTCCAATTTTTAATTTGTTTGAATTTAGGATGTTAAGGTGGTTGTGCGGACATACAAGGATGGACAAAGTAAGAAATGAAAATATTAGAGAGAAAGTCGGATTTCACCTATTGAGGGGAAACTCTTGGAGACGTTTAAGATAGTGTGGGCATATATTTAGACGCCCAATAAATGCTCTAAGTGGGCGATATGAAACTATGACAAATGCCCATATCAAACGAGAAAGAAGAAGAGGAAGATCAAAAAAAGACTTGGTTAACAATAATAAACAAAATACAATTTATTTAAATATAAATGATGATATAATAGGGGATAAAGCCCAATGGCGTAGAATGATCCATATAGCCAACCCCACCTAGTGGGATACGACTTTGTTTGTTGTAGGTAATTTTACATTAGTCAAATACCCCCACACTTAGAGGTATTCATAGCAAGATTTGTGACCTTTGGATGACTTAAAGGGAATTTTAATGGGATTTGTTGAGCGGGTAGCTTCCTCTTAAGTTTTGGGTAATTATGAACTTGGTAACATAACATTTATCATTTCTTTTAGCATGTGGTTCTTGCATTTTACAACACCATTGGATTATGATGAGTAAAATGCACTTGTTTGTTACCTGGTGCTCATCTCATAGTAAAATTCCTTAACCAACTTCCCATATTCTCCTTGATCATTATGACAACATTACTTAATTAACACTTTAACCTCAATCATCAGTCAATGTAATAAAGTACTATTCACCTCTAAATGTGATATTATTGTATACTAGTTCTAAAGGTGTAGTGCTTCTTTCTATTGAAAGGAAGAGCCATTTGGTCATTTTAACATTTGGGCTAACAACTCCAATTTCACTAGATTATGTAGAGTGTTGAAGTTGACATGCTGTAGATGGATATGTCAAAATTTAGATGACTTAGTCAAATGAATAAGTGGAGTCTAATTGCTTAAGTTCTACAAGTGTTGATTTGAGTAACCCTCTCTCAAGATATCTCTCACCTATGAAGTCTTATTTTTGTAAGTATGACTAGGAGGAAATTGTTTTTGACTAGCCACAATCTAGATATTAAATTTTTCTATGTATCAAGAATGTGTAGTAGGATGTTATTAAGCATTAAGCTTTATTCTTGAGGAGGGTGTGATCATACCTAGTCCTACAATCTTGTACTTAAAAGAGTTGCCCATGTAGGGCTCTAGCCCAGAGAGCGAGCATAGGAAGAGAATATCCCTTGTATTGACACAAAAGACTATATCACTCCCGTGTCAATCCATCAACCTTTATTGTATCAACCATATTTGTTTTGAGTACCACCCCGGTGAGCATGAGATCTAACATTCTAATTGTGAGCTAGTCTGCTTCAGTAAGGTGCATGGACCATTGACCTTGGGGCTTTTGCTTTTGGAGATCTAGTTTCTACTTTTTTGAGAGGGAGTCCTTGCTTTTGTGTTTAGGTGTTCTTGTTCATTCTTAGTTCAACTAGGTGGGCTCATGCTTTATTGGGCTTCTTTTCAGATACTCTATTGTCCACTTTGCTTTTGTGGTTAGGTGTTCTTGTTAGTTCCTAGTTCGGCTAGGTGGGCTTGTGCTTCTATCGAAATCCTTTCATTGGTCCTCTTTTCTATACCTTATTATCCTATTTGATCTGGAGTTAGACGATTAATTTTTTCAACCTTGTCTCTTTGATTTTATGCTTGAGATAGTTTAATTGTAAGTTTGTATCCTCCATTTTGTGCTTTTTGTCTAACAACCCTCATCAAGCTTTGATGGTTATTGTTGTACTATAAACATATAGCATGTTGATGATGTAATTCTTTTATATCATCACTTTTTTTTTGCCACGCAATCAATATTTCCGTTGTCTTCTAGCATGTTGATGATATAATTCTTGTATATAAAGTTTTTTTTTTCTGTGCGATCAATATTTCTGTTGCCTGAGGGTCATTGTAAATTATGGACATTTTTTTAATATGAGCCCTTGTGAGGTACAATGTTTTTTAAGTAAAATAGAATGACTGTCACCACTTGAAGTCAATTCTAGAGAACCAGTGACATTCATAATAGCCATAATCGTAAAATTGTTGATGAGATCCTTTAAAGTTGATCCAATTGGTTCAGGTTCGATGAGTCATCTCGTCAGACTATGTCCCTCTAGAATCTTAACACACCCTTTGGGTGGGATGTATTCTTTTCGGTATTGACTTAATAATATCAGTCATTGAGTCAACTTTATTTGAATGTCGACACACTCTTTTAGGAGACTTTTAAATCTAGGCAGGGGTGAACTCTTTTCTTTAAGCATCCCTGATTTCGAGTTCATTTAACTTTTGAAGCCTTGAAATTTTTTAGAGAGGAGAGGAGTTGAAGAGAAGAGACCACAACAACTTTAGTTTAAGTGATTTGAGAGAGAAGTTCGGGTTTTTATATAGTGATGAGAGGTAGTATGAACAAGACAATGTGAATGGAGCATCTCCATTATTGAAGTAAAGAAGTCAAATCTTTCTTTTCATCTTCTCAACCAATGATTTGCATGATGTTGGATGACATGATTCCCATAATATCATTTGTCGATTGACACTACTATTCATTCATGTGCCGTTAACTCACGTCGTTAGTCCAACATGAACTAAATATTCTTGCATACTCGACTTAGCATTAATGTGTCCACCCCCAGACCACCCTCATGTACGAGCTGCTGCCCTTGTTTGACAAAGCCGTACCAAACCGATGAATATCACAATTTCCTCCATCACTCGAATAGTTTTAGACATTAATTTATCATTCACTTAGGAAATTGATTTATGATAGTCTACTCACGAAATAACTAGTTCATTTCCCTATTCAACTAATTGGTTACAAAAATCAATTTCTAACATACAGTACTGCACAATTTCCCTTAGCAAGACTCCTCATGCTCTGGTAGCTTATTCCATTTCATGATAAATGCTCCACTTACCTTGGACTGCTAAGGAATCCCACTTAGTGGGTTGCAGTAGTAGACCTAAACAAATGTGGGTGCCTCAAGGGCAGCAACATCGTTCTTGCAGGAAATGGAGGCATGTTCTAGTGCAAAGGGCCTTGGAGTTGGAAGGTGCAACATTGGAAGAGGAACATCAGCGTGTAGGAGGCTTGAGTGGTGGATTCTTGTGTGAGGTCTGCTGGAGTTGCTTAATGTAGGTGAGCAGACACTTGTATGGGCACAGATAGTTTGGAGATCTGAAGAGTCATGGTAGTTGCATTAAGTGGTGGCTGGGAGTCACAGTAGAAGGCGGTGGCTCTCTTGAGGAAACAAGGAGACGACACTAGCGGGTTGATGCAGGCAATGGGTTGTACCTGCAATAGGTGAAGGGAAGAATGCTTGGATGAGGGTAGGCCAAGCGTTCTTTACTAGTGAGAACTCCTCTTGAAAATATTACCTCTAATACTAGGTGCTGAGAGCATGTAGAATTTTGGGAAAATATAATTTATATTGCTATCTTACTGGACAATAATATGTATATAGAGGACTTTGCATAAAAATCTAGACCTAAATTTTCAATGTGTGACTAAACCCGCTACACTTATAACTCTATTAACTAAACCTTTATGCTTTAAGTTAGTAGAATAAGAGTATTGTTGGAATATTCTGAAACATTTTGATAGCTGTTGTAATCACTACATTTGCTTTATCTGCTTATGAGAAATGATAAAGATCACCTTCAGAGGAGGCAATCTCAACTTTCTGTCTTTCTTAGAACCACAACTAGTCTTCTTCATTCTTATGCTGAATCTGAAGGCTGCAAAAAAAAGTCAATCTAGTATAATGATCTACGCGATTAGGGGCATATCAAGGTCAATTGTTATGATGATCCTTCATTGACCACAAAGGACTCTATGTTGGGATTGTGCAAGAGACGATAGAAAACAATATATTGCATTATTGCTTGCACTTGTGAATCACTGACATATATCTCTTACAAAACAAAAGCCTATGCAATCAAAGAAGTGTTGCATCATGCAACACCAGCTGGGTAAAGTTGGAGGATTATCACAGAATGAATTCCAGATGTGTCATGGGAAATATTATTAAGATGTGTAGCATTATTCTTTCGTGCCTCAACTGTCATAAAGCTACCCACCAGGCAGCTAATTACACTAAATAAGGCTTGATTGGATTGGTATTTTTGCTCAATATTGTGTTGCTTGTAACTGCTTTATCTTAGGGACCTATCCTTCCGCCAACTGCATGTTGTGAAGGGAGACTTTTCATAAGCTTGGAATGAGGATTATCTTATCCTAATCATCCCCTTAATCTATCTTTTTGTCGCTAAGGTTTAGCAACTTGATGATGAAGTTCTTTCAAGTTACAGTAGGATGAATAGTGCACCAAGAATGAAACTGTATAGTTAACATATTATTTTTTGCCTCTCATACTTTTAACTAAGTTCACAGGAACTGTATCTTGTCACACTTAAATTTTCGTATGCGTTGTTTAATAGATTTATATTTTTTGCATGATGGATATTTGTGCTTGATTAATCTCTCATTTTTTTATCCTGAATCAGGTCTTGTTGGGAGAAATGGTACTGGTAAAACTTCTTTTCTCCGACATATGGCCATGCATGCTATTGATGGTATTCCGAAGAATTGCCAGATATTACACGTGGAACAAGAAGTTACTGGAGATGATACAACACCCTTGCAATGTGTCTTAAATTCTGATGTTGAAAGGCTCAGGATTTTGGAAGAGGAAGCTCGTTTGCTTTCCTTGCAGGTTGATGCTTTCCCTTTTCATCTTTTTTATTTTTTTGTCATATATTTGATTTGCTTCATTATTTTATTGATATAATTATTATTTCTCGAAGAGGGATCTGGAGTATGAGGCAGAAACAGGAAAGAGTAATGGTGGCATGGATAAAACTGAAATTTCAAATAAGCTTCAGCAGATATACAAAAGGCTTGAATTCATAGATGCAGATTCTGCAGAATCACGTGCAGCATCAATTTTGGCGGTCAGTTGTAAATCCCATTCAATTGTTACTTCAAGTGTCTGTTTCATGTCAAATTAGAACTTATTTGTTATCACATGCTTCTTATCATGGTGTGATGCTATGAGATAGAATTATTATAGTATTCTATTGCAATTAATTGTATTGCTAGAATACATTTGTTAGAAATACATAACACTTGCCATAGACATGTTTGGAACTCAAGGAAATGGTATTAAGAGCAAAAGAATTGCTATTGACTTTTTTCCTTTATTCTAAGATGATATTTTAAAACAAATACTTATAGAATCCATCCCAATGATTAATTTAGTCTCTTAGGAATTTGTTGTTATGATTTGTTTTTAAACATTTGTATTAGTCTAAATCTAAATTTTACTAATTATGTTAGATTTTTCATAAGAGTCAAGAAGGATAAAAGATTGTATTGTGTGGGATGCTATAGGAGAGGAGGTGGGTGCAACCATTTGGTTGACAACAAGTTTTTCAAGTTGCTCATATAGGGTTGTGCACAAGTAGCACTATTGAGAGAGATGGAGTTGTTGATCCTGGGTCTTTGTGGTGTGGTGGCACCAATAGTGGTGTATCCTCCTGTTGCATGAAAAAGTGATGGTTTATGATTGGAGATCACACAGTCAATATGGCAATGGAAGCTATGGGTGTGGTAGCTACTGCGGACACATGAGAGTTAGTGTCAGATGTTGCACTATGGGCTTTGGTACATGTGTGAATGATGCTGCATGGATGATGGTTGGCAAACTTTAAGGACAAAATTACTTTGGTGAAAGAAGCATAAGGATTGGTGATTGCCATAGGAACATGCTAGGTTGATGGCATAAGGTGCTAATTCATTGAATTTGAAGGTTTCTTGAAGTTGGTTGGGGAATTTGCATTAGTTTAGTCGTGTTCAAACTTGTTTATTTACTTATTGTGCTTATTTAAGCTTGTTTTTTTTAAATCTTATCAAGCTTGAGCCGAACTTAAGCTTTTTTATCAAGTTCACTAACAATGCTGTTTTCCTCATAAATTAGATGAAGCATTTATCCAACACATAAAATTTATATTATTATTATTATTTTTATTTATTTTACACATATTATGAATAATTTAAGATTAAAAAAAATAAATTTTATAAAAAAAATTTATACAAGTTAATAAATAAGTTTATTTATATATTGTTCCTGATCTTTGTTCATGAACGTTAATGAACCAAGTTTATTAGTGTTTAAGCTTGTTTATTATATATATATATATATAATTGTTGAACGAACACAAATGAGTTTTATGAGTTTGTTCATGAAGGTTTGATTCATTTACAACCCTAATAGGGAGAATTTAGAAACTGTCAATATAGTAACTCATATTTGAGGAAATTAGAGAAAGCTTTCTGAAACATAAGCCTCGCATTAATTCTAGCTCTATACCACTTGATACAACATGAACAAATTATGTCACCCAAAACTCAAATTTTCAAGGAACAAGGAGAATAATTATTATAAAATTAAAAGATATAAAATACATAGGATCCTAATTTGTTTTCAAGTTATGACAGATTACTGTCTTTGTAAAATAATGACCTAGCTATTAGGAGAAATGCATGATGACTCAAATATAATATGAGATAAGATAATATCAAAATTAAAAGTAATGGCTAAGAGCGTATTCAGTGAGTCAAGAGGACAATTACTACTAA
Source organism: Zingiber officinale (assembly GCF_018446385.1). NCBI lineage: Eukaryota > Viridiplantae > Streptophyta > Magnoliopsida > Zingiberales > Zingiberaceae > Zingiber > Zingiber officinale. The sequence continues at coordinate 51,286,059 of NC_056007.1, read as the reverse complement.
ATAAAGAATCTTGGTAGTGAAATGAGGAAGTATAAAAAAATTGAAGGAAAAAAGAACAACCTATTAGTTTCTATACACTTGTAAGAACAAAGTAGGGAGTGAAGCTAAGAATAAAGCTTTCCAACACTTGTATCAACAACTTGATATAAAAGAAAGAGAAAGGGACATCTATATAATAGCTAAAGTGAGAGAGAAGAAAAAAAGATATCTTAATTGTATAAGATGCATGCATTAAAGATGAATCCAATAGGGTACTAATGAAGGATAAGAAAAAAAATGAGCGATGGAAAATGTTTTTTATTAACTTTTTAATGTAGGGTTAGGTGATCAATTCAGCTTAGGAAATTTAAGTAGGTTAGACAAGTATAGAAATTTAAATTTTTATCGAAGAATTCAAATTTCAAAAGTAAAACAGGTGTTAAATGGGATGCAAAATGAAAAAACAATTGGACCAAATGATATTCCACTAGAGGTATGAAAGTGCCTAGGGTATTGAATGACTTATGAAGTTATTCAAGTTGATGTTGTAAATGAAGAAAATGCTTGATCGGTAAAGGGTAAGTAATTTAATCTCCTTAATTAGAACAAAGGAGATGTACAAAATTGTGAGAATTATAGTGAGATTAAACTAATGAGTTATATCATGTAACTTTGAGAAAAAGTGATAGAAAAAAGATTAAGGAAGAAATTAATGTGATTGAAAATCAATTCAAATTCATGTTTGAAAGGTCGATAGAAGTTATACATTTTCTTAGATAATTGATTGAAAACTATTAGAAAAGAAACAAATTTACACATGATATTTATTGACTTACAAAAAGCTTATAACAAAGTTTCAAGGAAAATTATATGAAGAATTCTAGAAAAGAAAGTGATAGTGACTAGTGTAGCATATATTGAGACAATTAGAGATATGTATGATGATGTAATGACAAAAGTGAAAATTCCAAGCTGATTAAAACAAGTATTTCATATTAAAATAGGGTTACATCAAGGATCAACTTTAGGTCCATATCTTTTTACACTAGTTATGGATGAACTGGACACATCTAAAATAAATGATCATGGTGTATGCTGTTTGTAAATGACATTGTTTTGGTCAATGAGACTTGGGGAGTAAATGCTAAGTTCGAATCTTGGTAGGAGATGCTAGAAGCTAAAGGTTTAGACTTAATAGAGTAAAGACTATTTTATATGAAATTTGAGTTTAGCAATAACAAACATAGCAAGATAGTTGTTAATATAGAAATTTTTAAGTATCTAGGATCAATTTTGTAAGATGATGGAGGGGTTGATACGTAGGATACAAGTAGAGTAGTTGAAAAGGCGGACGTTAGGTGTTCTTAAGGTACCTTTAAAGCTTGAAGGGAAGTTTTATAAAATAACGGTTACACTTGCTATGCTATATGAAGTTGATTGATGGGCTATAAAGCAAGCGCACAAGCAGAAGATGAGAGTCATATGGATGAGAATGTTAAGGTGGATGTGCGGATATACGAGGATGAATTGGATAAGAAATGAGAACATTAGAGAGAAAGTCGAGGTTATACTTATTGAGGGAAAACTTCGATAGGCATATTTAATATGATATGAATATGTATTTGGTGACCGATAAATGTTTTGGTTAGGTGATATGAGATTGTGATAAATGCACACATTAATCGAGGTAATCGAGGAAGAGGAAGATCAAAGAAGATTTGGTTAGCAATGATAAAATAAAATAAAATTCATTTAATTATAGAGGATGATATAGTAGGGATCAAGTCTAATGACATAGGAGGATCTATATAGCCGATCTTACTTAGTAAGATAAAGGCTTGGCTGTTGTTGTTGGACCAAATAAATTAAGCCTTGCCTTTTTGTAGTATTTTCCCCCCCATTTTATAAAAGAACCATATTTTGGCTTTATCAATGATTTCCTTTTTGTGAGATTTGTTATCGGTGCTTCATCTCCTTGTCTATGCATGGATTCAACCTATTAATGCCCTTGCAATGAGTCTCAGTTTGCACATTGAAAAATTTGGGATCTTGAGGCATTTAAATATTTTTGGAACATTAGCCACTATGGGATTGATTCATGTAAATGGGTTCTTGGTTTGAAATCTTGTACCGTTCCCGGCGAAACGATTGAAATGTAGTGTTTTGATAAATCACCGAAACTTGATACCATTCATAATCAAAGTTCAAAATCTCGGGCCGTGATGTAGTTTTAGTCTTTGACCAGAAAGATATTGATTCAGTATCGTATCGATGCTTCGATGCAGGTTGCCGATGACAAAATGAAGGTTGAAGGAGATGAAACGAAGGAAGAAGATATTGTTGGTACTGAGTGGTATTGAGTTTTGATAATTTATTAGAATGATATGTTTCGACCGTTTCACCTGGCATAGTATAAGATTCAAAACCTGACACAAACAATGTCTCCTTCCTATGCTTCATCTCCTTTCTTCTTCAACTTTAATGCATTATTGACACCATGCATCGAAACATTAGCACAATACCGAAACAATATTGTTTCAATCAAAGACTAAAACTTTGGTACGACTCGAGATTTTGAACTTTGAGGGAGTTGTCTTGTAGCTATTCATATCCCTTCTTCCCAATTTTTTATTTTTTTTTTCATTTCTGAATTGTGTGAAAATTATAATAGGCATGTATCCATGTATTAGCCTTCACACTTGTTGTACTGTAATTTTTTGGTGCTTATACTTTTTTTTTTGACTTGTGTTTAGACCTATGTAAGTAAAGATGGAAAAACAGCTAATTATGTTGTTCAACTGCCATTTGTTGTTGGTGCATACATATGAATGTGTGTTTGTGTTTTCAAAGTCATGATTTTGTTTCAGGGTCTTAGTTTCACCCCTGAGATGCAGAAAAAACCTACAAAAGCTTTTTCTGGTGGATGGCGCATGCGTATAGCTTTAGCACGTGCCCTCTTTGTTGAGCCTGATCTCCTATTACTTGATGAACCAACGGTAATTGTTAAGATTATAATTACCTTCCTGATCTCCTATTACTTGATGAACCAACATGTTAAGATTATAGTTTTCTTTTTTTTTTCTTTGACTAAATTACACTGATTGTATGTTTGCAGAACCATCTTGATCTTCATGCTGTATTGTGGTTGGAGTCTTACCTAGTGAAATGGCCAAAGACATTCATTGTGGTTTCTCATGCGAGAGAGTTTCTTAATACGGTATCTTCATATTTTTCTGATACAAATTCTACACAGTTGTTTTTCTTTAACAAGTTCCTGTAGAAGGAAGAATACTATTTCCTCATAATTGATTTTAACATGGTTACAAATGTCAGGTTGTTACGGATATTCTTCATTTACATGGGAAACAGTTAACTTCATACAAGGGAGACTATGATACATTTGAGAGAACAAAAGTTGAACAGCTTCAAAACCAACAAAAAGCCTTTGAAGCAAATGAAAAGGCTAGAGCACATATGCAGGTCTATTTTTCTCTAGACTATATTCTGGATTCATGCACGTTCACTGAAGTTTCATCTGTGATTTACAGTTTTGAGTGAAAAAATGGCCTCTGAATGCTTAGGAAAAAACTCTTAGAATTGTTGGACCTTGTTAGTCATTTGTCATTCTTAATATAGTTATAGTAAGCTGCAAAGTCACTAGCAAATGATTTGCATTTAAACAGTTTATTGTTTTCTGCATTAGCTCCATCTGTCATTAACCCAGAAGGTAATTTTGTCACTAACAACTCTCAGTTTATTGTTTTGGCATTACATGTCGACAATTGCTATAAAGGTCATCTTTCTACCTTGATTTAACATTTATGTATTTCTGTGTAGGCTTTCATCGATAAGTTTCGCTACAATGCCAAGCGGGCATCCCTTGTGCAGTCCAGAATCAAGGTACAGTCCAAACCTATGTGGTCATTAAGTTGTGCATCACTTAGAAAATTTGTCTTTTACCTTTCAAGGCTAAGGTTTAGTTAGACCTGATACAGAGTTTTCATGTGCTTATAAACATTTGTATTGTTTATACTATTGCTGATGATTTGAATAAAAAATTATTCAGGCACTTGACAGAATGGGGATTGTAGATGCAATTATTAATGATCCTGAGTATTCTCTCTTCCAGACTGACAAAGATATTTGTAACCCAATATTTTCCTGTTGCTAAGTTCTTTTTCTGTTTCAGCTACAAGTTTGATTTCCCTACCCCAGATGACAGACCTGGCCCCCCAATTATAAGTTTTAGGTATTATTTTGTAATTACTGAAAGGTGTTTTATTATTACTTCTAGATATGCAACCAATAATTGCCATCATTTTATACAAAACTATTTACTTAATGCTATCAATTGAAGAATCTTTGACTTATATTTATGAGTTTTGCTTGTCATCAATTATTCCAAGAATGCATTTAGAATATTTTCAAATGTCAGCACTTTATATTTGTGTTACTACCAGTAATTTATCTTGGCTGTGAGCTTGAAACTCTTGTCTATTATGCTCAAGATTTTTTGCAAATTATTTTTTTTTTTTTTGTAAACTCAGCAGTTGTGGCTGTGAATGTGGGAAACTACCATTTCCTTCTCTCATATTTAAGTTAGAGTAAAAGAAAAAAATGTTATTTGTCATGCTGTCAATTGACTTTCAGATTTCATTATGTTTCTTTGGTGTGCTTTCTTTTGTTATATCTAAATTTGTGTTGATGTTTGGTATTATCTTGGGAGGATAAGCTTACAAACTTGTATATGGTTGCAGTGATGTGTCATTTGGTTATCCAGGAGGGCCAATCTTGTTTAAGAATTTAAATTTTGGCATAGATCTTGACAGTCGGATAGCAAGTAAGCAACGAAATATCTTTCCTTGCATAATAATGTGTTATAGTTGATAATAGTTCATTTCTTCTCATGCTTTGAAGATGGGAATCTTATCTCCGATCTTCCTTGTCAAAGCTATAATAAACTTCATTATCTTGTTTTTGCAAGTGTAGTCCTTTTATATATGCTTCTCATGCTCTCTCTCCTCTTTCTTTTTTAACTAACATGCTCTAGTTATTGGCAAGAATTTCTCATATCCATGATGTTTAATCTTCTTATTAATAGTTATCTTCATATTTCTCCTAGTTGGCATGTCTTATGTGTATAAATTAGTGGTAGAGTAGTTATCTGTATGTTGTCACTTCAGTTTTTTTGTCCCTAGTAAGAACATAAGTTTTTGCATTCAGTGGTCGGTCCCAATGGTATTGGCAAATCAACTATACTCAAACTTATATCTGGGGATCTTCAACCAACTTCTGGGACAGTATTTCGCTCCGCAAAGGTATTATTCATACTCTCATTGTAATTGTATATTCCAGTTCAAGCACCTCTATCCTTTTTCTTTCATACTTCTAGTGAGCTGTTGCAGAAGTTCAATTTAACATGTTAGCTTTATACATTGATTAAAATTTTGAACTCTATCCTTGTTCTTTCATACTTCTAGTGGGGACTGTTGCAGAAGCCCAAGTTAACATGTTAGCTTTATGCATTGATTAAACGAGCCATGCCAGTCAACATGATTGATATTTTTTGTTCTGCTGCAGTACTAACTGCTAACATCGACACTGATACAATCTCCTTGTGATCCATACTCCATGTGGTACCTGAAGTCCATCGTGACGACATGGACTCAGTGGTTTACTCTAATTTTCCTCTATGCCGTACCCAAAACCCTTCTTTGCTATTCTTCATCATGATTTTTTGTCGCAATTCTTCCTTGCAATTCCCTTCATGAAGTACCCAAAATCTTACTTTCTTTTTGGTTGATTGGCTGCAATATGAGGCAACATGAGGGAGATGTCAAGGCTTCATCTTCTAGCACTTCCAACATCTCCAGGTAAGCTTCCTCCTCTTCTTCCTCTTCACTTTTTTTCCTTTACCTTCTTCTTTCTCCTCTTCCTTGGAGTGATCAACACCATTTGCCAACATGGTTGAAACCACATGAAATCGTTTCGTTCTGGTTGGGGAGTGGGGACTGAAACCCCAGCTCAAAACTAGATTTTACCTCTGAGCTTTATGTATCACTTGATTGAATTATAAAACGTGGTTGTTAAGAATGCCATTTTCCATATTAAGTTTACAACTGTTATTTTCAAAGATTAAGTTCCTGTGATGTCATAATACTGGTTTCTAATTGTCAACAGTTTGTATTATTAGTTTGTCATTCGAACTACCAAGACAAGTTGATGTTGGAGTGGGAGTAAATGAAATATAAACTGGGGAAGCGGGAAAGGAGTTAGAAATTGAGGAAAAACTGCAATTTCGACTGATTCTACTATCTGGTGTATTATGTCCAATTTTTCTTTCTTGGGAACAATTTTTTTGAACAAAAATCTAAGATTCAATTTCTTTTAGGTAACCAAGAGATAAGAAGCAATTAAATTGATATGAACCATCTTTCTCCTCAATCTAATTTGGGCTTTCTCTTTTGGTGATGAGAACTAAGTATAAGATCTTGGGTAGCAATATTTTTTCTGGCTGTACCACTACATTTTTTATTTCTGGTCAACAATGTTAAGCGTAAGGTAAATCTTCACTAGTACCAAGAGCAACCTTGAACGCCACTTAATTCAATAGAGAGAGAACTCACCAGGCCATGTGGAGACCATGAGATGAGTGAGGATGTTGGTAATGTGCTATCATGAGCATTAGTAATTATGCACTGCCCTTGAAAATTGCCTGCATTCTCTACCCTTGATGGAGTTTTGGAAATTATTAAAGAAATATAGCATGTTTTAATTGTTTTCTACCCTCTAACTCCATGTGTCCTTTAGCGGTATAATTTTCAAACTTAACTGGCTGATAATAGAAAGAAATTAAACTAAGCAAAAGGAGCGTCTGTAAATTGCAGATTTAGTTTCAGTTGTAATTCACTTCTAGTAGTTCTTCTAATATCCATAGCTGAATCTTGACGCCTTCTGGTCTCTAGTGATATGGGACAGCAATTGAGTGCGTCATTGTTATGACCCAAATTACATGATGGAAACTTCGTGTTGTTTTAGCTATATGCACAGAATTGCATATAGTTAATAGGAGCACAGTTGAGTGTCTTGACAGAGGGGTCTTGGTGTCATGATAAGGTTACCTCTTTTGCAACCTTGTGAACACAGCTTGTATTTTGTATAAAAATACTATTCCCGTGTCTACCAGGATTATTTGTTAGATATTTTTAGGTAGTTAACTATTTTCACATTAATTTGTTGTGCTTTTTGAGGATAGACTTTTTATGATGCTGTTAGGCCAATGTTTGGAGTGGATGAATAAAGAGGCAAAGAAGAGAGGGGAGGGTAAAGGGATTTATCTGTTGTTGGTATCTCTTTTTAGTAAGGGTGAAGGGAGTTTATCCGTTTTGTAGATGTCTTTTGTAAGGGAAAGGGTCTATTCTTACTCTCCAATCCCAAGTTTTTCCTATCCATTTAATTCAAGGATAATGAGTGAAAACTGAAAAGGGAGTGAATGTATGTGATGAATTATTACTTCCATCTTATCCATCTTAATCATAAGAAAAGGTTAGTTTAGATTGTTTAGTAAGAAAAGTTTCTTGCTGATTCTAATAAGGGAAAAATTTACTCTTCCCTTCCCCTGCTCTCACTCTCTTCTAGGGTGTAATTGAGCTGAGCTGAGCCGAACTCTTGAATGCTTGAGTTTGACTTGTTTATAATTGAGCCGAGCTCGAGCTTTATTTAACGAATATATTCATAGCTCACGAACTTATTCGAGCTTTTATCGAACCTAAACGAGCTTAATAAATATAAATTATAAATTTAAATATTCATTAAAAAGTAATTATATATTTAGAGAAAATTATAATATTCTTATTAAAATTTATAATTTTATTCTAATAAATAAATTTAATATATTTGTCTATATTTTTCATAAGTAGAGTGTAAAATCTATAAATTCAAAATCAAAACTATTATTTTTTTATTTAAAAGTTGATTCATGAGCTTAACGAATGTGTTCACGAGCTAACGAGCCGAGTATTGTGAAGCTTGAGCTTGGTTTGTTTATATTAACGAGCCTCATTAAACAAGCTCAAATGAGTTTTTATTGAATCAAACTTCGAATAGCTCAGAGCGGCTTGGTTTATTTACACTCCTACTAACTTCGCTTTTCTCTCTTTCTGCTTGCTAAAAACTCTTGGTCTTCTATCACTGAATGACCAAATTTCTGAGTTTAAATCTGTCAATAATAAAACTTTGACAGTAAAAGAGGCTACAAACTGAGCAAACTTTTGTTGGGTGCCTGTTTGCAGTGATATAGGTCCAGAATTATAGTTTTCCCTTCAGGTTATCAAAGGCTTTTTCTTCATTGTATGAAACTAAGGGTCTGGAGAAAAATGGGGATATATTTTGTTACATGAATTTCTTGCACATTTCCTTTTAAAAATGTGCACTTTCATTTCAACGAGAATAAAATTGGACAATTATCGTTTTCAATGCCCATAAGGATTTATTTTTTACCTTACTCTGTGAGGTTGATAGTTAACTTGCAGGAATAGAGGTTATGTAACCTATCATTGCATGAAAACAGTCCTTTTTAACTCTTTCGTTTACATTGGCCTACTTGATTTTGCACTTGCTTCTCCTCTAGTGTTTTTTTTGCTTTGAGCTGCTAAATATCTGTCTTGGGCAGATTATTAGATTTGAGTTGCTTTACATTGTTATTATGTCTCCACAGGTGCGCATGGCTGTATTTAGTCAACACCATGTAGATGGCCTTGACTTATCTTCAAACCCACTACTTTACATGATGAGATGCTATCCGGTAAGGTGGTTAGTTTATTTTACACCACTCAGTGCTTCATTTCTAAGATATCCACACATTGTGTCAATATCTTGTTTGCTTGACATTTAAAAGAAAAGAAGGGAAATTTTTGTGTTCCAGTGGGAGTTAATTTTGTGTTCTGGTAGGAATTTTTGTGTTCCAGTGGGAGTTAATTTTGGTTCCAGTATTCCAGTAGGAGTTAATTTTGTGTTCTAGTAGGAATTTTTGTGTTTGAGTAGGAGTTAATTTTATGTTCTAGTAGGAGTTGATGTTTTAGTTTGGTGTTTTATGTTTTAGAGCTGGTCCAGGCACTTTTGGAGGATGATTTTCTTTAGTCTGTTTCTCACCAGTGAGCCTCACCAATCAGGAAGCCTCAAGGATATTAGTCTTGGGTTTTTAAGCTTTATCCCAGCTATTTCAGGTCTTACAGAGGCTATGAGTAGCTTAGTTTGCCTTAGCCCGCACAAGTTTTACAAGCAAATTAACACCAAAACAATCTCTTCTTCCTTAGATAGTTATCTGTGGTAGACATGGATAAGGATTCTTGAAATAGAAAAAAAATAGAGCCTTCCTCAGGCCTAGAGAAGAGCTTTAAGTAGCCATAAACAGATATATTGACAAGAGAATAACTCACAAGCTTCTAATTTACAAAAACTTAAAAAGAAACTTGTAGAATGAAATTTTTGAAAGCAAACACTTACAAACAGGCTACTAGCTTGTTTACAGATATACAAACTTACAAGAGTTGGGAGAATTTTTGGATGTCTTGACACGCAGGTCTTATAGGGGTTTTATAGAGGAGAGGAGAAAAGGAGGAGGAGAAGGCCGTTATCTTCTTGAGAGCCTTTAGTGTCTTCCGAATCATCTTGCTAAGAACTAATCTTTACTGTTCATTAAGTGTGCTGAGTTGTCTTGATAAGAGAGAATTGCTGGCGCAGAGTCAAATCTCCATCATATTGATGAGATTTGCTTCTTCTATAGATCCCATAGAGGCGGGGATCATTGATGTGGGCTGCCCTTGTGAAAAGATTGAGTTGTCTTTGTGATACAAAGTTTTCTGTTTTTTTTTGGTAATAATGGCATAGTGTTGTGTGCTGAGTAGTATATTTTAAAGGAAAGAAACCCGTTCGCATTTTGGTATTAGAGCTGTTTTCAACATTGGGATACCTAGTATATGAGTACAACTTTAAATCTAGTAAGAAGGCTTGATTACTTAGATCTAGCTTTACAACCGAGAACGATCATCACTTTAGACCAATGTAAACATCATTGTTATATTCGAATTAAATCCCATACAATCTTTATTTCGAAAGCACACACTTAAATTCCCTCACAGGCTTACTACTCATAAGTCTAGGAATTTCTCATGCTCTTTTACATAGATTTGATACGATCTCTCACAACTTAGTCCAAAATAATCGGATTTTAGCTGAAGAAGTCTTAAGGAATTTTGATTATCTCAAAAATACCCAAGAATCCTTAAAAAGAACTTTACAGTTAGAAAATATTCCTACCAAAAAGGATATTTTGGCCTTACCGAAAACATAAAGTCCAAACACAGAGTCCAAAGCCTTATTATTACAATCTAAGGAATTGATTGTAAGCAATAAGACTCAACTTTAGAAAAAACTAGATGCTCTTCATAAAATACTTGAAGAAATCAAATATAATTGAACAAACTTAGATTTGAAAATACACACTACGAAAAGTATTAGACCATGCTAAACAATTCTCAGTAACCAAAGAAGGCAGATACTGTAATCTAGAGGTCAATGGGAAAAGTGACAAACTCTTGATCCAACAAAACAACACAATCCTAGCTTTATTAACTTCCCTTCATTACAGACTATCTTTGTTAGAGAACAAATTACTTGTTCTAGAAAAACAAACTATAACAGGAAACACTCAAACCACAACTTGGAAAGAAGCATTGGATAACCTGAACAAAGAATTAAGTAAACTATCTTTGGAAAACACTGTCAATAAAAAATTTCTTGAAAATTATAAGTTTTTAACTTACACCAAATCAAATGAGTTTAACAAGAACTGAACCTTTTACTGTTCCCTCACAAACGGTCAGACATATGGAATCCAATACTACTTCCTGGCTAGATAATATACTAGCAAGAAGAAATAGTTCCTCTAATATTGTTGTCCACATATTAGAAGAACTAATAGATGTGGAAAGAGACTCAACCATTTTCTCAAATGAACAACTAAACATCTCAATGCTAGGAGATTATACAACCAGGGAATACTTAACTTTTCAACAACGTATACAAACACTACAAACAAGAATCTCTTCATCTCCCGAGGGAGGGAAGTAAGATTAAACTTAATGACTAAAGAAGCAGCCATAACGTTATATAATCGTAGACACAACTATATACATTTGAGATTAATTGTATTTGGACTTAGAGGACTTACAATAGCTAAATAGGAGGAAAAGTATTATTGGTCTTATATGACTCCCGTCTTTCTGACAAAGAGAAAGCCATTATAGGATTAATAGAAGTAGACATGAACAACAACTTAGGTATAACTTATGTCCCAATTTTAATATTACTATAAGAGGCTTTCTCCTGGAAACAACCTCTTGCAAAAAGCAGGGTAAGGCTGCGTACAATGAATCCTTCCCCGGGATCCCGCATGACGAGAGCTTCGTGCACCGGGCTGCCCTTTTTTTATAAGAGGCTTTGTGAAACATCTTAAGATATATATCTAGGCCAAAGGATATGGACAATTTCAAGGAGACAATATTCAATTAGACATCATCTTCTTAGGAAAACCTATGAATCATATTCATAATCACTTTAAAGTCACAATCACATATGATTGAAGCACTCACCACTAAAGGAATTCACTTTCTCAAACCTACAGAATTCAATTCCGAAACCTT